>NW_027618061.1:0-86850 GCF_964187855.1 Myxine glutinosa | reverse complement strand
AACACAAGTGCGAAAAGTGGTTTTTCAACACTATCGCAAGTGCAAAAAGTGTTTTTTCCACACTAATACAAGTGCAAAAGTGGTTTCCTGCACCAACACAAGTGCGAAAGTGGTTTTCACACTAACACAAGTGCGAAAAGTGGTTTTTCAACACTAACACAAGTGCGAAAAGTGGTTTTTCAACACTATCGCAAGTGCAAAAAGTGTTTTTTCCACTCTAATACAAGTGCAAAAGTGGTTTCCTGCACCAACACAAGTGCGAAAAGTGGTTTTTCAACACTAACACAAGTGCGAAAAGTGGTTTTTCAACACTAACACAAGTGTGAAAAGTGGTTTTTCAACACTATCACAAGTGCAAAAAGTGTTTTTTCCACACTAATACAAGTGCAAAAGTGGTTTCCTGCACCAACACAAGTGCGAAAAGTGGTTTTTCAACACGAACACAAGTGCGAAAAGTGGTTTTTCAACACGAACACAAGTGCGAAAAGTGGTTTTTCAACACTAACACAAGTGCGAAAAGTGTTTTTTCCACACTAATACAAGTGCAAAAGTGGTTTCCTGCACCAACACAGGTGCGAAAAGTGGTTTTTCAACACTAACACAAGTGCGAAAAGTGGTTTTTCAACACTAACACATGTGCGAAAAGTGGATTTTCCACACTAATACAAGTGCAAAAGTGGTTTCCTGCACCACACAAGTGCGAAAAGTGGTTTTTCAACACTAACACAAGTGCGAAAAGTGGTTTTTCAACACTAACACAAGTGCGAAAAGTGGTTTTTCCACACTAATACAAGTGCAAAAGTGGTTTCCTGCACCAACACAAGTGCGAAAAGTGGTTTTTCAACACTAACACAAGTGCGAAAAGTGGTTTTTCAACACTAACACAAGTGCGAAAAGTGTTTTTTCTACACTAATACAAGTGTAAAAGTGGTTTCCTGCACCAACACAAGTGCGAAAAGTGGTTTTTTAACACTAACACAAGTGCGAAAAGTGGTTTTTCAACACTATCGCAAGTGCAAAAAGTGTTTTTTCCACACTAATACAAGTGCAAAAGTGGTTTCCTGCACCAACACAAGTGCGAAAAGTGGTTTTTCAACACTAACACAAGTGCGAAAAGTGGTTTTTCAACACTAACACAAGTGCGAAAAGTGGTTTTTCAACACTATCGCAAGTGCAAAAAGTGTTTTTTCCACTCTAATACAAGTGCAAAAGTGGTTTCCTGCACCAACACAAGTGCGAAAAGTGGTTTTTCAACACTAACACAAGTGCGAAAAGTGGTTTTTCAACACTAACACAAGTGTGAAAAGTGGTTTTTCAACACTATCACAAGTGCAAAAATGTGTTTTTTCCACACTAATACAAGTGCAAAAGTGGTTTCCTGCACCAACACAAGTGCGAAAAGTGGTTTTTCAACACGAACACAAGTGCGAAAAGTGGTTTTTCAACACGAACACAAGTGCGAAAAGTGGTTTTTCAACACTAACACAAGTGCGAAAAGTGTTTTTTCCACACTAATTCAAGTGCAAAAGTGGTTTCCTGCACCAACACAGGTGCGAAAAGTGGTTTTTCAACACTAATACAAGTGCAAATGTGGTTTCCTGCACCAACACAAGTGTGAAAAGTGGTTTTTTTCAACACTAACACAAGTGCGAAAAGTGGTTTTTCAACACTAACACAAGTGCGAAAAGTGGTTTTTCAACACTAACCACAAAGTGCGAAAAGTGGTTTTTTCAACACTAACACAAGTGCGAAAAGTGGTTTCCTGCACCAACACACATGCGAAAAGTGGTTTTTCAACACTAACACAAGTGCGAAAAGTGGTTTTTCAACACTAACACAAGTGTGAAAAGTGGTTTTTCAACACTAACACAAGTGCGAAAAGTGGTTTTTCCACACTAATACAAGTGCAAAAGTGGTTCCTGCACCAACACAAGTGTGAAAAGTGGTTTTTCAACACTAACACAAGTGCGAAAAGTGGTTTTTCAACACTAACACAAGTGCGAAAAGTGGTTTTTCAACACTAACACAAGTGCGAAAAGTGTTTTTCCACACTAATACAAGTGCAAAAGTGGTTTCCTGCACCAACACAAGTGCGAAATGTGGTTTTCAACACTAACACAAGTGCGAAAAGTGGTTTTTCAACACTAACACAAGTGCGAAAAGTGGTTTTCAACACTAACACAAGTGCGAAAAGTGGTTTTTCCACACTAATACAAGTGCAAAAGTGGTTCCTGCACCAACACAAGTGCGAAAAGTGGTTTTTCAACACTAACACAAGTGCGAAAAGTGGTTTTTCAACACTATCACAAGTGCAAAAAGTGTTTTGTCCACACTAATACAAGTGCAAAAGTGGTTTCCTGCACCAACACAAGTGCGAAAAGTGGTTTTTCAACACTAACACAAGTGCGAAAAGTGGTTTTTCAACACTAACACAAGTGTGAAAAGTGGTTTTTCACACTAATACAAGTGCAAAAGTGGTTTCCTGCACCAACACAAGTGCGAAAAGTGTTTTTTCAACACTAACACAAGTGCGAAAAGTGGTTTTTCAACACTATCACAAGTGCAAAAAGTGTTTTTTCCACACTAATACAAGTGCAGAAGTGGTTTCCTGCACCAACACAAGTGCGCAAAGTGGTTTTTCAACACTAACACAAGTGCGAAAAGTGGTTTTTCAACACTAACACAAGTGCGAAAAGTGTTTTTTCCACACTAATACAAGTGCAAAAGTGGTTTCCTGCACCAACATAAGTGCGAAAAAGTGGTTTTTTCAACACTAACACAAGTGCGAAAAGTGGTTTTTCAACACTATCACAAGTGCAAAAAGTGTTTTTTCCACACTAATACAAGTGCAAAAGTGGTTTCCTGTACCAACACAAGTGTGAAAAGTGGTTTTTCAACACTAACACAAGTGCGAAAAGTGGTTTTTCAACACTAACATAAGTGCGAAAAGTGTTTTGCCACACTAATACAAGTGCAAAAGTGGTTTCCTGCACCAACACAAGTGCGAAAAGTGGTTTTTCAACACTAACACAAGTGCGAATGTGGTTTTTCAACACTATCACAAGTGCAAAAAGTGTTTTTCCACACTAATACAAGTGCAAAAGTGGTTTCCTGCACCAACACAAGTGCGAAAAGTGGTTTTTCAACACTAACACAAGTGCGAAAAGTGGTTTTTCCACACTAATACAAGTGCAAAAGTGGTTTCCTGCACCAACACAAGTGCGAAAAGTGGTTTTTCAACACTAACACAAGTGCGAAAAAGTGGTTTTTCAACACTAACACAAGTGCGAAAAATGTTTTTTCCACACTAATACAAGTGCAAAAGTGGTTTCCTGCACCAACACAAGTGCGAAAAGTGGTTTTTCAACACTAACACAAGTGCGAAAAGTGGTTTTTCAACACTAACACAAGTGTGAAAAGTGGTTTTTCAACACTAACACAAGTGCGAAAAGTGGTTTTTCCACACTAATACAAGTGCAAAAGTGGTTTCCTGCACCAACACAAGTGCGAAAAGTGGTTTTTCAACACTAACACAAGTGCGAAAAGTGGTTTTTCAACACTAACACAAGTGTGAAAAGTGGTTTTTCCACACTAATACAAGTGCAAAAGTGGTTTCCTGCACCAACACAGGTGCGAAAAGTGTTTTTTCAACACTAACACAAGTGCGAAAAGTGTTTTTTCAACACTATCACAAGTGCAAAAAGTGTTTTTTCCACACTAATACAAGTGCAGAAGTGGTTTCCTGCACCAACACAAGTGCGCAAAGTGGTTTTTCAACACTAACACAAGTGCGAAAAGTGGTTTTTCAACACTAACACAAGTGCGAAAAGTGTTTTTTCCACACTAATACAAGTGCAAAAGTGGTTTCCTGCACCAACATAAGTGCGAAAAGTGGTTTTTCAACACTAACACAAGTGCGAAAAGTGGTTTTTCAACACTAACACAAGTGCGAAAAGTGGTTTTTCAACACTAACACAAGTGCGAAAAGTGGTTTTTCCACACTAATACAAGTGCAAAAGTGGTTTCCTGCACCAACACAAGTGCGAAAAGTGGTTTTTCAACACTAACACAAGTGCGAAAAGTGGTTTTTCAACACTATCACAAGTGCAAAAAGTGGATTCCTGCACCAACACACATGCGAAAAGTGGTTTTTCAACACTAACACAAGTGCGAAAAGTGGTTTTTCAACACTAACACAAGTGTGAAAAGTGGTTTTTCAACACTAACACAAGTGCGAAAAGTGGTTTTGCCACACTAATACAAGTGCAAAAGTGGTTTCCTGCACCAACACAAGTGCGAAAAGTGTTTTTTCAACACTAACACAAGTGCGAAAAGTGGTTTTTCAACACTAACACAAGTGCGAAAAGTGTTTTTTCCACACTAATACAAGTGCAAAAGTGGTTTCCTGCACCAACACAAGTGCGAAAAGTGGTTTTTCAACACTAACACAAGTGCGAAAAGTGGTTTTTCAACACTAACACAAGTGCGAAAAGTGGTTTTTCAACACTAACACAAGTGCGAAAAGTGGTTTTTCCACACTAATACAAGTGCAAAAGTGGTTTCCTGCACCAACACAAGTGCGAAAAGTGGATTTTCAACACTAACACAAGTGCGAAAAGTGGTTTTTCAACACTAACACAAGTGCGAAAAGTGGTTTTTCAACACGAACACAAGTGCGAAAAGTGGTTTTTCAACACTATCACAAGTGCAAAAAGTGTTTTTTCCACACTAATACAAGTGCAAAAGTGGTTTCCTGCACCAACACAAGTGCAAAATGTGGTTTTTTAACACTAACACAAGTGCGAAAAGTGGTTTTTCAACACTAACACAAGTGCGAAAAGTGGTTTTTCAACACTAACACAAGTGCGAAAAGTGTTTTTTCAACACTAACACAAGTGCGAAAAGTGTTTTTTCCACACTAATACAAGTGCAAAAGTGGTTTCCTGCACCAACACAAGTGCGAAAAGTGGTTTTTCAACACTAACACAAGTGCGAAAAGTGGTTTTTCCACACTAATACAAGTGCAAAATTGGTTTCCTGCACCAACACGTGAGAAAAGTGGTTTTTCAACACTAACACAAGTGCGAAAAGTGGTTTTTCAACACTATCACAAGTGCAAAAGGTGTTTTTTCCACACTAATACAAGTGCAAACGTGGTTTCCTGCACAAACACAAGTGCGAAAAGTGGTTTTTCAACACTAACACAAGTGCGAAAAGTGGTTTTTCAACACTAACACAAGTGCGAAAAGTGGTTTTTCAACACTAACACAAGTGCGAAAAGTGGTTTCCTGCACAAACACAAGTGCGAAAAGTGGTTTTTCAACACTAACACAAGTGCGAAAAGTGGTTTTTCAACACTAACACAAGTGCGAAAAGTGGTTTTTCCACACTAATACAAGTGCAAAAGTGGTTTCCTGCACCAACACAAGTGCGAAAAGTGGTTTTTCAACACTAACACAAGTGCGAAATGTTGTTTTTCAACACTATCACAAGTGCAAAAAGTGTTTTTTCCACACTAATACAAGTGCAAAAGTGGTTTCCTGCACCAACACAAGTGCGAAAAGTGGTTTTTCAACACTAACACAAGTGCGAAAAGTGGTTTTTCAACACTAACACAAGTGTGAAAAGTGGTTTTTCAACACTAACACAAGTGCGAAAAGTGGTTTTTCAACACTATCACAAGTGCAAAAAGTGTTTTTTCCACAATAATACAAGTGCAAAAGTGGTTTCCTGCACCAACACAAGTGCGAAAAGTGGTTTTTCAACACTAACACAAGTGCGAAAAGTGGTTTTTCAACACTATCACAAGTGCAAAAAGTGTTTTTTCCACACTAATACAAGTGCAGAAGTGGTTTCCTGCACCAACACAAGTGCGAAAAGTGGTTTTTCAACACTAACACAAGTGCGAAAAGTGGTTTTTCAACACTAACACAAGTGCGAAAAGTGGTTTTTCCACACTAATACAAGTGCAAAAGTGGTTTCCTGCACCAACACAAGTGCGAAAAGTGGGTTTTCAACACTAACACAAGTGCGAAAAGTGGTTTTTCAACACTACCACAAGTGCAAAAAGTGTTTTTTCCACACTAATACAAGTGCAAAAGTGGTTTCCTGCACCAACACAAGTGCGAAAAGTGGTTTTTCAACACTAACACAAGTGCGAAAAGTGGTTTTTCAACACTAACACAAGTGCGAAAAGTGTTTTTTCCACACTAATACAAGTGTAAAAGTGGTTTCCTGCACCAACACAAGTGTGAAAAGTGGTTTTTTAACACTAACACAAGTGCGAAAAGTGGTTTTTCAACACTATCGCAAGTGCAAAAAGTGTTTTTTCCACACTAATACAAGTGCAAAAGTGGTTTCCTGCACCAACACAATTGTGAAAAGTGGTTTTTCAACACTAACACAAGTGCGAAAAGTGGTTTTTTTCAACACTAACACAAGTGCAAAAAGTGGTTTTTCAACACTAACACAAGTGCGAAAAGTGGTTTTTCAACACTAACACAAGTGCGAAAAGTGGTTTTTTCAACACTAACACAAGTGCAAAAAGTGGTTTTTCAACACTAACACAAGTGCGAAAAGTGGTTTTTCCACACTAATACAAGTGCAAAAGTGGTTTCCTGCACCAACACAAGTGCGAAAAGTGGTTTTTCGACACTAACACAAGTGCGAAAAGTGGTTTTTCAACACTACCACAAGTGCAAAAAGTGTTTTTTCCACACTAATACAAGTGCAAAAGTGGTTTCCTGCACCAACACAAGTGCGAAAAGTGGTTTTTCAACACTAAAACAAGTGCGAAAAGTGGTTTTTCAACACTAACACAAGTGCGAAAAGTGGTTTTTCAACACTAACACAAGTGCGAAAAGTGTTTTTTCCACACTAATACAAGTGTAAAAGTGGTTTCCTGCACCAACACAAGTGCGAAAAGTGGTTTTTTAACACTAACACAAGTGCGAAAAGTGGTTTTTCAACACTATCGCAAGTGCAAAAAGTGTTTTTTCCACACTAATACAAGTGCAAAAGTGGTTTCCTGCACCAACACAAGTGCGAAAAGTGGTTTTTCAACACTAACACAAGTGCGAAAAGTGGTTTTTCAACACTAACACAAGTGCGAAAAGTGGTTTTTCAACACTATCGCAAGTGCAAAAAGTGTTTTTTCCACTCTAATACAAGTGCAAAAGTGGTTTCCTGCACCAACACAAGTGCGAAAAGTGGTTTTTCAACACTAACACAAGTGCGAAAAGTGGTTTTTCAACACTAACACAAGTGTGAAAAGTGGTTTTTCAACACTATCACAAGTGCAAAAAGTGTTTTTTCCACACTAATACAAGTGCAAAAGTGGTTTCCTGCACCAACACAAGTGCGAAAAGTGGTTTTTCAACACGAACACAAGTGCGAAAAGTGGTTTTTCAACACGAACACAAGTGCGAAAAGTGGTTTTTCAACACTAACACAAGTGCGAAAAGTGTTTTTTCCACACTAATACAAGTGCAAAAGTGGTTTCCTGCACCAACACAGGTGCGAAAAGTGGTTTTTCAACACTAACACAAGTGCGAAAAGTGGTTTTTCAACACTAACACATGTGCGAAAAGTGGATTTTCCACACTAATACAAGTGCAAAAGTGGTTTCCTGCACCAACACAAGTGCGAAAAGTGGTTTTTCAACACTAACACAAGTGCGAAAAGTGGTTTTTCAACACTAACACAAGTGCGAAAAGTGGTTTTTCCACACTAATACAAGTGCAAAAGTGGTTTCCTGCACCAACACAAGTGCGAAAAGTGGTTTTTCAACACTAACACAAGTGCGAAAAGTGGTTTTTCAACACTAACACAAGTGCGAAAAGTGTTTTTTCTACACTAATACAAGTGTAAAAGTGGTTTCCTGCACCAACACAAGTGCGAAAAGTGGTTTTTTAACACTAACACAAGTGCGAAAAGTGGTTTTTCAACACTATCGCAAGTGCAAAAAGTGTTTTTTCCACACTAATACAAGTGCAAAAGTGGTTTCCTGCACCAACACAAGTGCGAAAAGTGGTTTTTCAACACTAACACAAGTGCGAAAAGTGGTTTTTCAACACTAACACAAGTGCGAAAAGTGGTTTTTCAACACTATCGCAAGTGCAAAAAGTGTTTTTTCCACTCTAATACAAGTGCAAAAGTGGTTTCCTGCACCAACACAAGTGCGAAAAGTGGTTTTTCAACACTAACACAAGTGCGAAAAGTGGTTTTTCAACACTAACACAAGTGTGAAAAGTGGTTTTTCAACACTATCACAAGTGCAAAAATGTGTTTTTTCCACACTAATACAAGTGCAAAAGTGGTTTCCTGCACCAACACAAGTGCGAAAAGTGGTTTTTCAACACGAACACAAGTGCGAAAAGTGGTTTTTCAACACGAACACAAGTGCGAAAAGTGGTTTTTCAACACTAACACAAGTGCGAAAAGTGTTTTTTCCACACTAATTCAAGTGCAAAAGTGGTTTCCTGCACCAACACAGGTGCGAAAAGTGGTTTTTCAACACTAATACAAGTGCAAATGTGGTTTCCTGCACCAACACAAGTGTGAAAAGTGGTTTTTCAACACTAACACAAGTGCAAAAAGTGGTTTTTCAACACTATCACAAGTGCAAAAAGTGTTTTTTCCACACTAATACAAGTGCAAAAGTGGTTTCCTGCACCAACACAAGTGCGAAAAGTGGTTTTTCAACACTAACACAAGTGCGAAAAGTGGTTTTTCAACACTAACACAAGTGCGAAAAGTGTTTTTTCCACACTAATACAAGTGCAAAAGTGGTTTCCTGCACCAACACAAGTGCGAAAAGTGGTTTTTCAACACTAACACAAGTGCGAAAAGTGGTTTTTCAACACTAACACAAGTGCGAAAAGTGTTTTTTCCACACTAATACAAGTGCAAAAGTGGTTTCCTGCACCAACACAAGTGCGAAATGTGGTTTTTCAACACTAACACAAGTGTGAAAAGTGGTTTTTCAACACTATCACAAGTGCAAAAAGTGTTTTTTCCACACTAATACAAGTGCAAAAGTGGTTTCCTGCACCAACACAAGTGCGAAAAGTGGTTTTTCAACACTAACACAAGTGCGAAAAGTGGTTTTTCAACACTAACACAAGTGCGAAAAGTGGTTTTTCAACACTAACACAAGTGCGAAAAGTGGTTTCCTGCACCAACACACATGCGAAAAGTGGTTTTTCAACACTAACACAAGTGCGAAAAGTGGTTTTTCAACACTAACACAAGTGTGAAAAGTGGTTTTTCAACACTAACACAAGTGCGAAAAGTGGTTTTTCCACACTAATACAAGTGCAAAAGTGGTTTCCTGCACCAACACAAGTGTGAAAAGTGGTTTTTCAACACTAACACAAGTGCGAAAAGTGGTTTTTCAACACTAACACAAGTGCGAAAAGTGGTTTTTCAACACTAACACAAGTGCGAAAAGTGTTTTTTCCACACTAATACAAGTGCAAAAGTGGTTTCCTGCACCAACACAAGTGCGAAAAGTGGTTTTTCAACACTAACACAAGTGCGAAAAGTGGTTTTTCAACACTATCACAAGTGCAAAAAGTGTTTTGTCCACACTAATACAAGTGCAAAAGTGGTTTCCTGCACCAACACAAGTGCGAAAAGTGGTTTTTCAACACTAACACAAGTGCGAAAAGTGGTTTTTCAACACTAACACAAGTGTGAAAAGTGGTTTTTCCACACTAATACAAGTGCAAAAGTGGTTTCCTGCACCAACACAAGTGCGAAAAGTGTTTTTTCAACACTAACACAAGTGCGAAAAGTGGTTTTTCAACACTATCACAAGTGCAAAAAGTGTTTTTTCCACACTAATACAAGTGCAGAAGTGGTTTCCTGCACCAACACAAGTGCGCAAAGTGGTTTTTCAACACTAACACAAGTGCGAAAAGTGGTTTTTCAACACTAACACAAGTGCGAAAAGTGTTTTTTCCACACTAATACAAGTGCAAAAGTGGTTTCCTGCACCAACATAAGTGCGAAAAGTGGTTTTTCAACACTAACACAAGTGCGAAAAGTGGTTTTTCAACACTATCACAAGTGCAAAAAGTGTTTTTTCCACACTAATACGAGTGCAGAAGTGGTTTCCTGTACCAACACAAGTGTGAAAAGTGGTTTTTCAACACTAACACAAGTGCGAAAAGTGGTTTTTCAACACTAACATAAGTGCGAAAAGTGTTTTGCCACACTAATACAAGTGCAAAAGTGGTTTCCTGCACCAACACAAGTGCGAAAAGTGGTTTTTCAACACTAACACAAGTGCGAAATGTGGTTTTTCAACACTATCACAAGTGCAAAAAGTGTTTTTCCACACTAATACAAGTGCAAAAGTGGTTTCCTGCACCAACACAAGTGCGAAAAGTGGTTTTTCAACACTATCACAAGTGCAAAAAGTGTTTTTTCCACACTAATACAAGTGCAAAAGTGGTTTCCTGTACCAACACAAGTGTGAAAAGTGGTTTTTCAACACTAACACAAGTGCGAAAAGTGGTTTTTCAACACTAACATAAGTGCGAAAAGTGTTTTGCCACACTAATACAAGTGCAAAAGTGGTTTCCTGCACCAACACAAGTGCGAAAAGTGGTTTTTCAACACTAACACAAGTGCGAAAAGTGGTTTTTCAACACTAACACAAGTGCGAAAAGTGGTTTTTCCACACTAATACAAGTGCAAAAGTGGTTTCCTGCACCAACACAAGTGCGAAAAGTGGGTTTTCAACACTAACACAAGTGCGAAAAGTGGTTTTTCAACACTACCACAAGTGCAAAAAGTGTTTTTTCCACACTAATACAAGTGCAAAAGTGGTTTCCTGCACCAACACAAGTGCGAAAAGTGGTTTTTCAACACTAACACAAGTGCGAAAAGTGGTTTTTCAACACTAACACAAGTGCGAAAAGTGTTTTTTCCACACTAATACAAGTGTAAAAGTGGTTTCCTGCACCAACACAAGTGTGAAAAGTGGTTTTTTAACACTAACACAAGTGCGAAAAGTGGTTTTTCAACACTATCGCAAGTGCAAAAAGTGTTTTTTCCACACTAATACAAGTGCAAAAGTGGTTTCCTGCACCAACACAATTGTGAAAAGTGGTTTTTCAACACTAACACAAGTGCGAAAAGTGGTTTTTTCAACACTAACACAAGTGCAAAAAGTGGTTTTTCAACACTAACACAAGTGCGAAAAGTGGTTTTTCAACACTAACACAAGTGCGAAAAGTGGTTTTTTCAACACTAACACAAGTGCAAAAAGTGGTTTTTCAACACTAACACAAGTGCGAAAAGTGGTTTTTCCACACTAATACAAGTGCAAAAGTGGTTTCCTGCACCAACACAAGTGCGAAAAGTGGTTTTTCGACACTAACACAAGTGCGAAAAGTGGTTTTTCAACACTACCACAAGTGCAAAAAGTGTTTTTTCCACACTAATACAAGTGCAAAAGTGGTTTCCTGCACCAACACAAGTGCGAAAAGTGGTTTTTCAACACTAAAACAAGTGCGAAAAGTGGTTTTTCAACACTAACACAAGTGCGAAAAGTGGTTTTTCAACACTAACACAAGTGCGAAAAGTGTTTTTTCCACACTAATACAAGTGTAAAAGTGGTTTCCTGCACCAACACAAGTGCGAAAAGTGGTTTTTTAACACTAACACAAGTGCGAAAAGTGGTTTTTCAACACTATCGCAAGTGCAAAAAGTGTTTTTTCCACACTAATACAAGTGCAAAAGTGGTTTCCTGCACCAACACAAGTGCGAAAAGTGGTTTTTCAACACTAACACAAGTGCGAAAAGTGGTTTTTCAACACTAACACAAGTGCGAAAAGTGGTTTTTCAACACTATCGCAAGTGCAAAAAGTGTTTTTTCCACTCTAATACAAGTGCAAAAGTGGTTTCCTGCACCAACACAAGTGCGAAAAGTGGTTTTTCAACACTAACACAAGTGCGAAAAGTGGTTTTTCAACACTAACACAAGTGTGAAAAGTGGTTTTTCAACACTATCACAAGTGCAAAAAGTGTTTTTTCCACACTAATACAAGTGCAAAAGTGGTTTCCTGCACCAACACAAGTGCGAAAAGTGGTTTTTCAACACGAACACAAGTGCGAAAAGTGGTTTTTCAACACGAACACAAGTGCGAAAAGTGGTTTTTCAACACTAACACAAGTGCGAAAAGTGTTTTTTCCACACTAATACAAGTGCAAAAGTGGTTTCCTGCACCAACACAGGTGCGAAAAGTGGTTTTTCAACACTAACACAAGTGCGAAAAGTGGTTTTTCAACACTAACACATGTGCGAAAAGTGGATTTTCCACACTAATACAAGTGCAAAAGTGGTTTCCTGCACCAACACAAGTGCGAAAAGTGGTTTTTCAACACTAACACAAGTGCGAAAAGTGGTTTTTCAACACTAACACAAGTGCGAAAAGTGGTTTTTCCACACTAATACAAGTGCAAAAGTGGTTTCCTGCACCAACACAAGTGCGAAAAGTGGTTTTTCAACACTAACACAAGTGCGAAAAGTGGTTTTTCAACACTAACACAAGTGCGAAAAGTGTTTTTTCTACACTAATACAAGTGTAAAAGTGGTTTCCTGCACCAACACAAGTGCGAAAAGTGGTTTTTTAACACTAACACAAGTGCGAAAAGTGGTTTTTCAACACTAACGCAAGTGCAAAAAGTGTTTTTTCCACACTAATACAAGTGCAAAAGTGGTTTCCTGCACCAACACAAGTGCGAAAAGTGGTTTTTCAACACTAACACAAGTGCGAAAAGTGGTTTTTCAACACTAACACAAGTGCGAAAAGTGGTTTTTCAACACTATCGCAAGTGCAAAAAGTGTTTTTTCCACTCTAATACAAGTGCAAAAGTGGTTTCCTGCACCAACACAAGTGCGAAAAGTGGTTTTTCAACACTAACACAAGCGCGAAAAGTGGTTTTTCAACACTAACACAAGTGTGAAAAGTGGTTTTTCAACACTATCACAAGTGCAAAAATGTGTTTTTTCCACACTAATACAAGTGCAAAAGTGGTTTCCTGCACCAACACAAGTGCGAAAAGTGGTTTTTCAACACGAACACAAGTGCGAAAAGTGGTTTTTCAACACGAACACAAGTGCGAAAAGTGGTTTTTCAACACTAACACAAGTGCGAAAAGTGTTTTTTCCACACTAATTCAAGTGCAAAAGTGGTTTCCTGCACCAACACAGGTGCGAAAAGTGGTTTTTCCACACTAATACAAGTGCAAAAGTGGTTTCCTGCACCAACACAAGTGCGAAAAGTGGTTTTTCAACACTAACACAAGTGCGAAAAGTGGTTTTTCAACACTAACACAAGTGCGAAAAGTGTTTTTTCCACACTAATACAAGTGCAAAAGTGGTTTCCTGCACCAACACAAGTGCGAAAAGTGGTTTTTCAACACTAACACAAGTGCGAAAAGTGGTTTTTCAACACTAACACAAGTGCGAAAAGTGTTTTTTCCACACTAATACAAGTGCAAAAGTGGTTTCCTGCACCAACACAAGTGCGAAATGTGGTTTTTCAACACTAACACAAGTGTGAAAAGTGGTTTTTCAACACTATCACAAGTGCAAAAAGTGTTTTTTCCACACTAATACAAGTGCAAAAGTGGTTTCCTGCACCAACACAAGTGCGAAAAGTGGTTTTTCAACACTAACACAAGTGCGAAAAGTGGTTTTTCAACACTAACACAAGTGCGAAAAGTGGTTTTTCAACACTAACACAAGTGCGAAAAGTGGTTTCCTGCACCAACACACATGCGAAAAGTGGTTTTTCAACACTAACACAAGTGCGAAAAGTGGTTTTTCAACACTAACACAAGTGTGAAAAGTGGTTTTTCAACACTAACACAAGTGCGAAAAGTGGTTTTTCCACACTAATACAAGTGCAAAAGTGGTTTCCTGCACCAACACAAGTGTGAAAAGTGGTTTTTCAACACTAACACAAGTGCGAAAAGTGGTTTTTCAACACTAACACAAGTGCGAAAAGTGGTTTTTCAACACTAACACAAGTGCGAAAAGTGTTTTTTCCACACTAATACAAGTGCAAAAGTGGTTTCCTGCACCAACACAAGTGCGAAATGTGGTTTTTCAACACTAACACAAGTGCGAAAAGTGGTTTTTCAACACTAACACAAGTGCGAAAAGTGGTTTTCAACACTAACACAAGTGCGAAAAGTGGTTTTTCCACACTAATACAAGTGCAAAAGTGGTTTCCTGCACCAACACAAGTGCGAAAAGTGGTTTTTCAACACTAACACAAGTGCGAAAAGTGGTTTTTCAACACTATCACAAGTGCAAAAAGTGTTTTGTCCACACTAATACAAGTGCAAAAGTGGTTTCCTGCACCAACACAAGTGCGAAAAGTGGTTTTTCAACACTAACACAAGTGCGAAAAGTGGTTTTTCAACACTAACACAAGTGTGAAAAGTGGTTTTTCCACACTAATACAAGTGCAAAAGTGGTTTCCTGCACCAACACAAGTGCGAAAAGTGTTTTTTCAACACTAACACAAGTGCGAAAAGTGGTTTTTCAACACTATCACAAGTGCAAAAAGTGTTTTTTCCACACTAATACAAGTGCAGAAGTGGTTTCCTGCACCAACACAAGTGCGCAAAGTGGTTTTTCAACACTAACACAAGTGCGAAAAGTGGTTTTTCAACACTAACACAAGTGCGAAATGTGTTTTTTCCACACTAATACAAGTGCAAAAGTGGTTTCCTGCACCAACATAAGTGCGAAAAGTGGTTTTTCAACACTAACACAAGTGCGAAAAGTGGTTTTTCAACACTATCACAAGTGCAAAAAGTGTTTTTTCCACACTAATACAAGTGCAAAAGTGGTTTCCTGTACCAACACAAGTGTGAAAAGTGGTTTTTCAACACTAACACAAGTGCGAAAAGTGGTTTTTCAACACTAACATAAGTGCGAAAAGTGTTTTGCCACACTAATACAAGTGCAAAAGTGGTTTCCTGCACCAACACAAGTGCGAAAAGTGGTTTTTCAACACTAACACAAGTGCGAAATGTGGTTTTTCAACACTATCACAAGTGCAAAAAGTGTTTTTCCACACTAATACAAGTGCAAAAGTGGTTTCCTGCACCAACACAAGTGCGAAAAGTGGTTTTTCAACACTAACACAAGTGCGAAAAGTGGTTTTTCCACACTAATACAAGTGCAAAAGTGGTTTCCTGCACCAACACAAGTGCGAAAAGTGGTTTTTCAACACTAACACAAGTGCGAAAAGTGGTTTTTCAACACTAACACAAGTGCGAAAAATGTTTTTTCCACACTAATACAAGTGCAAAAGTGGTTTCCTGCACCAACACAAGTGCGAAAAGTGGTTTTTCAACACTAACACAAGTGCGAAAAGTGGTTTTTCAACACTAACACAAGTGTGAAAAGTGGTTTTTCAACACTAACACAAGTGCGAAAAGTGGTTTTTCCACACTAATACAAGTGCAAAAGTGGTTTCCTGCACCAACACAAGTGCGAAAAGTGGTTTTTCAACACTAACACAAGTGCGAAAAGTGGTTTTTCAACACTAACACAAGTGTGAAAAGTGGTTTTTCCACACTAATACAAGTGCAAAAGTGGTTTCCTGCACCAACACAAGTGCGAAAAGTGGTTTTTCAACACTAACACAAGTGCGAAAAGTGGTTTTTCAACACTAACACAAGTGTGAAAAGTGGTTTTTCAACACTAACACAAGTGCGAAAAGTGGTTTTTCAACACTATCACAAGTGCAAAAAGTGTTTTTTCCACAATAATACAAGTGCAAAAGTGGTTTCCTGCACCAACACAAGTGCGAAAAGTGGTTTTTCAACACTAACACAAGTGCGAAAAGTGGTTTTTCAACACTATCACAAGTGCAAAAAGTGTTTTTTCCACACTAATACAAGTGCAGAAGTGGTTTCCTGCACCAACACAAGTGCGAAAAGTGGTTTTTCAACACTAACACAAGTGCGAAAAGTGGTTTTTCAACACTAACACAAGTGCGAAAAGTGGTTTTTCCACACTAATACAAGTGCAAAAGTGGTTTCCTGCACCAACACAAGTGCGAAAAGTGGGTTTTCAACACTAACACAAGTGCGAAAAGTGGTTTTTCAACACTACCACAAGTGCAAAAAGTGTTTTTTCCACACTAATACAAGTGCAAAAGTGGTTTCCTGCACCAACACAAGTGCGAAAAGTGGTTTTTCAACACTAACACAAGTGCGAAAAGTGGTTTTTCAACACTAACACAAGTGCGAAAAGTGTTTTTTCCACACTAATACAAGTGTAAAAGTGGTTTCCTGCACCAACACAAGTGTGAAAAGTGGTTTTTTAACACTAACACAAGTGCGAAAAGTGGTTTTTCAACACTATCGCAAGTGCAAAAAGTGTTTTTTCCACACTAATACAAGTGCAAAAGTGGTTTCCTGCACCAACACAATTGTGAAAAGTGGTTTTTCAACACTAACACAAGTGCGAAAAGTGGTTTTTTCAACACTAACACAAGTGCAAAAAGTGGTTTTTCAACACTAACACAAGTGCGAAAAGTGGTTTTTCAACACTAACACAAGTGCGAAAAGTGGTTTTTTCAACACTACCACAAGTGCAAAAAGTGGTTTTTCAACACTAACACAAGTGCGAAAAGTGGTTTTTCCACACTAATACAAGTGCAAAAGTGGTTTCCTGCACCAACACAAGTGCGAAAAGTGGTTTTTCGACACTAACACAAGTGCGAAAAGTGGTTTTTCAACACTACCACAAGTGCAAAAAGTGTTTTTTCCACACTAATACAAGTGCAAAAGTGGTTTCCTGCACCAACACAAGTGCGAAAAGTGGTTTTTCAACACTAAAACAAGTGCGAAAAGTGGTTTTTCAACACTAACACAAGTGCGAAAAGTGGTTTTTCAACACTAACACAAGTGCGAAAAGTGTTTTTTCCACACTAATACAAGTGTAAAAGTGGTTTCCTGCACCAACACAAGTGCGAAAAGTGGTTTTTTAACACTAACACAAGTGCGAAAAGTGGTTTTTCAACACTATCGCAAGTGCAAAAAGTGTTTTTTCCACACTAATACAAGTGCAAAAGTGGTTTCCTGCACCAACACAAGTGCGAAAAGTGGTTTTTCAACACTAACACAAGTGCGAAAAGTGGTTTTTCAACACTAACACAAGTGCGAAAAGTGGTTTTTCAACACTATCGCAAGTGCAAAAAGTGTTTTTTCCACTCTAATACAAGTGCAAAAGTGGTTTCCTGCACCAACACAAGTGCGAAAATTGGTTTTTCAACACTAACACAAGTGCGAAAAGTGGTTTTTCAACACTAACACAAGTGTGAAAAGTGGTTTTTCAACACTATCACAAGTGCAAAAAGTGTTTTTTCCACACTAATACAAGTGCAAAAGTGGTTTCCTGCACCAACACAAGTGCGAAAAGTGGTTTTTCAACACGAACACAAGTGCGAAAAGTGGTTTTTCAACACGAACACAAGTGCGAAAAGTGGTTTTTCAACACTAACACAAGTGCGAAAAGTGTTTTTTCCACACTAATACAAGTGCAAAAGTGGTTTCCTGCACCAACACAGGTGCGAAAAGTGGTTTTTCAACACTAACACAAGTGCGAAAAGTGGTTTTTCAACACTAACACATGTGCGAAAAGTGGATTTTCCACACTAATACAAGTGCAAAAGTGGTTTCCTGCACCAACACAAGTGCGAAAAGTGGTTTTTCAACACTAACACAAGTGCGAAAAGTGGTTTTTCAACACTAACACAAGTGCGAAAAGTGGTTTTTCCACACTAATACAAGTGCAAAAGTGGTTTCCTGCACCAACACAAGTGCGAAAAGTGGTTTTTCAACACTAACACAAGTGCGAAAAGTGGTTTTTCAACACTAACACAAGTGCGAAAAGTGTTTTTTCCACACTAATACAAGTGTAAAAGTGGTTTCCTGCACCAACACAAGTGCGAAAAGTGGTTTTTTAACACTAACACAAGTGCGAAAAGTGGTTTTTCAACACTATCGCAAGTGCAAAAAGTGTTTTTTCCACACTAATACAAGTGCAAAAGTGGTTTCCTGCACCAACACAAGTGCGAAAAGTGGTTTTTCAACACTAACACAAGTGCGAAAAGTGGTTTTTCAACACTAACACAAGTGCGAAAAGTGGTTTTTCAACACTATCGCAAGTGCAAAAAGTGTTTTTTCCACTCTAATACAAGTGCAAAAGTGGTTTCCTGCACCAACACAAGTGCGAAAAGTGGTTTTTCAACACTAACACAAGTGCGAAAAGTGGTTTTTCAACACTAACACAAGTGTGAAAAGTGGTTTTTCAACACTATCACAAGTGCAAAAATGTGTTTTTTCCACACTAATACAAGTGCAAAAGTGGTTTCCTGCACCAACACAAGTGCGAAAAGTGGTTTTTCAACACGAACACAAGTGCGAAAAGTGGTTTTTCAACACGAACACAAGTGCGAAAAGTGGTTTTTCAACACTAACACAAGTGCGAAAAGTGTTTTTTCCACACTAATTCAAGTGCAAAAGTGGTTTCCTGCACCAACACAGGTGCGAAAAGTGGTTTTTCAACACTAATACAAGTGCAAATGTGGTTTCCTGCACCAACACAAGTGTGAAAAGTGGTTTTTCAACACTAACACAAGTGCAAAAAGTGGTTTTTCAACACTATCACAAGTGCAAAAAGTGTTTTTTCCACACTAATACAAGTGCAAAAGTGGTTTCCTGCACCAACACAAGTGCGAAAAGTGGTTTTTCAACACTAACACAATTGCGAAAAGTGGTTTTTCAACACTAACACAAGTGCGAAAAGTGTTTTTTCCACACTAATACAAGTGCAAAAGTGGTTTCCTGCACCAACACAAGTGCGAAAAGTGGTTTTTCTACACTAACACAAGTGCGAAAAGTGGTTTTTCAACACTAACACAAGTGCGAAAAGTGTTTTTTCCACACTAATACAAGTGCAAAAGTGGTTTCCTGCACCAACACAAGTGCGAAATGTGGTTTTTCAACACTAACACAAGTGTGAAAAGTGGTTTTTCAACACTATCACAAGTGCAAAAAGTGTTTTTTCCACACTAATACAAGTGCAAAAGTGGTTTCCTGCACCAACACAAGTGCGAAAAGTGGTTTTTCAACACTAACACAAGTGCGAAAAGTGGTTTTTCAACACTAACACAAGTGCGAAAAGTGGTTTTTCAACACTAACACAAGTGCGAAAAGTGGTTTCCTGCACCAACACACATGCGAAAAGTGGTTTTTCAACACTAACACAAGTGCGAAAAGTGGTTTTTCAACACTAACACAAGTGTGAAAAGTGGTTTTTCAACACTAACACAAGTGCGAAAAGTGGTTTTTCCACACTAATACAAGTGCAAAAGTGGTTTCCTGCACCAACACAAGTGTGAAAAGTGGTTTTTCAACACTAACACAAGTGCGAAAAGTGGTTTTTCAACACTAACACAAGTGCGAAAAGTGGTTTTTCAACACTAACACAAGTGCGAAAAGTGTTTTTTCCACACTAATACAAGTGCAAAAGTGGTTTCCTGCACCAACACAAGTGCGAAATGTGGTTTTTCAACACTAACACAAGTGCGAAAAGTGGTTTTTCAACACTAACACAAGTGCGAAAAGTGGTTTTCAACACTAACACAAGTGCGAAAAGTGGTTTTTCCACACTAATACAAGTGCAAAAGTGGTTTCCTGCACCAACACAAGTGCGAAAAGTGGTTTTTCAACACTAACACAAGTGCGAAAAGTGGTTTTTCAACACTATCACAAGTGCAAAAAGTGTTTTGTCCACACTAATACAAGTGCAAAAGTGGTTTACTGCACCAACACAAGTGCGAAAAGTGGTTTTTCAACACTAACACAAGTGCGAAAAGTGGTTTTTCAACACTAACACAAGTGTGAAAAGTGGTTTTTCCACACTAATACAAGTGCAAAAGTGGTTTCCTGCACCAACACAAGTGCGAAAAGTGTTTTTTCAACACTAACACAAGTGCGAAAAGTGGTTTTTCAACACTATCACAAGTGCAAAAAGTGTTTTTTCCACACTAATACAAGTGCAGAAGTGGTTTCCTGCACCAACACAAGTGCGCAAAGTGGTTTTTCAACACTAACACAAGTGCGAAAAGTGGTTTTTCAACACTAACACAAGTGCGAAAAGTGTTTTTTCCACACTAATACAAGTGCAAAAGTGGTTTCCTGCACCAACATAAGTGCGAAAAGTGGTTTTTCAACACTAACACAAGTGCGAAAAGTGGTTTTTCAACACTATCACAAGTGCAAAAAGTGTTTTTTCCACTCTAATACAAGTGCAAAAGTGGTTTCCTGTACCAACACAAGTGTGAAAAGTGGTTTTTCAACACTAACACAAGTGCGAAAAGTGGTTTTTCAACACTAACATAAGTGCGAAAAGTGTTTTGCCACACTAATACAAGTGCAAAAGTGGTTTCCTGCACCAACACAAGTGCGAAAAGTGGTTTTTCAACACTAACACAAGTGCGAAATGTGGTTTTTCAACACTATCACAAGTGCAAAAAGTGTTTTTCCACACTAATACAAGTGCAAAAGTGGTTTCCTGCACCAACACAAGTGCGAAAAGTGGTTTTTCAACACTAACACAAGTGCGAAAAGTGGTTTTTCCACACTAATACAAGTGCAAAAGTGGTTTCCTGCACCAACACAAGTGCGAAAAGTGGTTTTTCAACACTAACACAAGTGCGAAAAGTGGTTTTTCAACACTAACACAAGTGCGAAAAATGTTTTTTCCACACTAATACAAGTGCAAAAGTGGTTTCCTGCACCAACACAAGTGCGAAAAGTGGTTTTTCAACACTAACACAAGTGCGAAAAGTGGTTTTTCAACACTAACACAAGTGTGAAAAGTGGTTTTTCAACACTAACACAAGTGCGAAAAGTGGTTTTTCCACACTAATACAAGTGCAAAAGTGGTTTCCTGCACCAACACAAGTGCGAAAAGTGGTTTTTCAACACTAACACAAGTGCGAAAAGTGGTTTTTCAACACTAACACAAGTGTGAAAAGTGGTTTTTCCACACTAATACAAGTGCAAAAGTGGTTTCCTGCACCAACACAGGTGCGAAAAGTGTTTTTTCAACACTAACACAAGTGCGAAAAGTGTTTTTTCAACACTATCACAAGTGCAAAAAGTGTTTTTTCCACACTAATACAAATGCAGAAGTGGTTTCCTGCACCAACACAAGTGCGCAAAGTGGTTTTTCAACACTAACACAAGTGCGAAAAGTGGTTTTTCAACACTAACACAAGTGCGAAAAGTGTTTTTTCCACACTAATACAAGTGCAAAAGTGGTTTCCTGCACCAACATAAGTGCGAAAAGTGGTTTTTCAACACTAACACAAGTGCGAAAAGTGGTTTTTCAACACTATCACAAGTGCAAAAAGTGTTTTTTCCACACTAATACAAGTGCAAAAGTGGTTTCCTGTACCAACACAAGTGTGAAAAGTGGTTTTTCAACACTAACACAAGTGCGAAAAGTGGTTTTTCAACACTAACACAAGTGCGAAAAGTGTTTTTTCCACACTAATACAAGTGCAAAAGTGGTTTCCTGCACCAACACAAGTGCGAAAAGTGGTTTTTCAACACTAACACAAGTGCGAAATGTTGTTTTTCAACATTATCACAAGTGCAAAAAGTGTTTTTTCCACACGAATACAAGTGCAAAAGTGGTTTCCTGCACCAACACAAGTGCGAAAAGTGGTTTTTCAACACTAACACAAGTGCGAAAAGTGGTTTTTCAACACTAACACAAGTGCGAAAAGTGGTTTTTCAACACTAACACAAGTGCGAAAAGTGGTTTTTCCACACTAATACAAGTGCAAAAGTGGTTTCCTGCACCAACACAAGTGCGAAAAGTGGTTTTTCAACACTAACACAAGTGCGAAAAGTGGTTTCCTGCACCAACACACATGCGAAAAGTGGTTTTTCAACACTAACACAAGTGCGAAAAGTGGTTTTTCAACACTAACACAAGTGTGAAAAGTGGTTTTTCAACACTAACACAAGTGCGAAAAGTGGTTTTTCCACACTAATACAAGTGCAAAAGTGGTTTCCTGCACCAACACAAGTGTGAAAAGTGGTTTTTCAACACTAACACAAGTGCGAAAAGTGGTTTTTCAACACTAACACAAGTGCGAAAAGTGGTTTTTCAACACTAACACAAGTGCGAAAAGTGTTTTTTCCACACTAATACAAGTGCAAAAGTGGTTTCCTGCACCAACACAAGTGCGAAATGTGGTTTTTCAACACTAACACAAGTGCGAAAAGTGGTTTTTCAACACTAACACAAGTGCGAAAAGTGGTTTTCAACACTAACACAAGTGCGAAAAGTGGTTTTTCCACACTAATACAAGTGCAAAAGTGGTTTCCTGCACCAACACAAGTGCGAAAAGTGGTTTTTCAACACTAACACAAGTGCGAAAAGTGGTTTTTCAACACTATCACAAGTGCAAAAAGTGTTTTGTCCACACTAATACAAGTGCAAAAGTGGTTTCCTGCACCAACACAAGTGCGAAAAGTGGTTTTTCAACACTAACACAAGTGCGAAAAGTGGTTTTTCAACACTAACACAAGTGTGAAAAGTGGTTTTTCCACACTAATACAAGTGCAAAAGTGGTTTCCTGCACCAACACAAGTGCGAAAAGTGTTTTTTCAACACTAACACAAGTGCGAAAAGTGGTTTTTCAACACTATCACAAGTGCAAAAAGTGTTTTTTCCACACTAATACAAGTGCAGAAGTGGTTTCCTGCACCAACACAAGTGCGCAAAGTGGTTTTTCAACACTAACACAAGTGCGAAAAGTGGTTTTTCAACACTAACACAAGTGTGAAAAGTGTTTTTTCCACACTAATACAAGTGCAAAAGTGGTTTCCTGCACCAACATAAGTGCGAAAAGTGGTTTTTCAACACTAACACAAGTGCGAAAAGTGTTTTTTCCACACTAATACAAGTGCAAAAGTGGTTTCCTGTACCAACACAAGTGTGAAAAGTGGTTTTTCAACACTAACACAAGTGCGAAAAGTGGTTTTTCAACACTAACATAAGTGCGAAAAGTGTTTTGCCACACTAATACAAGTGCAAAAGTGGTTTCCTGCACCAACACAAGTGCGAAAAGTGGTTTTTCAACACTAACACAAGTGCGAAATGTGGTTTTTCAACACTATCACAAGTGCAAAAAGTGTTTTTCCACACTAATACAAGTGCAAAAGTGGTTTCCTGCACCAACACAAGTGCGAAAAGTGGTTTTTCAACACTAACACAAGTGCGAAAAGTGGTTTTTCCACACTAATACAAGTGCAAAAGTGGTTTCCTGCACCAACACAAGTGCGAAAAGTGGTTTTTCAACACTAACACAAGTGCGAAAAGTGGTTTTTCAACACTAACACAAGTGCGAAAAATGTTTTTTCCACACTAATACAAGTGCAAAAGTGGTTTCCTGCACCAACACAAGTGCGAAAAGTGGTTTTTCAACACTAACACAAGTGCGAAAAGTGGTTTTTCAACACTAACACAAGTGTGAAAAGTGGTTTTTCAACACTAACACAAGTGCGAAAAGTGGTTTTTCCACACTAATACAAGTGCAAAAGTGGTTTCCTGCACCAACACAAGTGCGAAAAGTGGTTTTTCAACACTAACACAAGTGCGAAAAGTGGTTTTTCAACACTAACACAAGTGTGAAAAGTGGTTTTTCCACACTAATACAAGTGCAAAAGTGGTTTCCTGCACCAACACAGGTGCGAAAAGTGTTTTTTCAACACTAACACAAGTGCGAAAAGTGTTTTTTCAACACTATCACAAGTGCAAAAAGTGTTTTTTCCACACTAATACAAGTGCAGAAGTGGTTTCCTGCACCAACACAAGTGCGCAAAGTGGTTTTTCAACACTAACACAAGTGCGAAAAGTGGTTTTTCAACACTAACACAAGTGCGAAAAGTGTTTTTTCCACACTAATACAAGTGCAAAAGTGGTTTCCTGCACCAACATAAGTGCGAAAAGTGGTTTTTCAACACTAACACAAGTGCGAAAAGTGGTTTTTCAACACTATCACAAGTGCAAAAAGTGTTTTTTCCACACTAATACAAGTGCAAAAGTGGTTTCCTGTACCAACACAAGTGTGAAAAGTGGTTTTTCAACACTAACACAAGTGCGAAAAGTGGTTTTTCAACACTAACACAAGTGCGAAAAGTGTTTTTTCCACACTAATACAAGTGCAAAAGTGGTTTCCTGCACCAACACAAGTGCGAAAAGTGGTTTTTCAACACTAACACAAGTGCGAAATGTTGTTTTTCAACATTATCACAAGTGCAAAAAGTGTTTTTTCCACACGAATACAAGTGCAAAAGTGGTTTCCTGCACCAACACAAGTGCGAAAAGTGGTTTTTCAACACTAACACAAGTGCGAAAAGTGGTTTTTCAACACTAACACAAGTGCGAAAAGTGGTTTTTCAACACTAACACAAGTGCGAAAAGTGGTTTTTCAACACTAACACAAGTGCGAAAAGTGGTTTTTCCACACCAATGGAAGTGCAAAAGTGGTTTCCTGCACCAACACAAGTGCGAAAAGTGGTTTTTCAACACTAACACTAGTGCGAAAAGTGGTTTTTCAACACTAACACAAGTGCGAAAAGTGTTTTTTCCACACTAATACAAGTGCAAAAGTGGTTTCCTGCACCAACACAAGTGCGAAAAGTGGTTTTTCAACACTAACACAAGTGCGAAAAGTGGTTTTTCAACACTAACACAAGTGCGAAAAGTGGTTTTTCAACACTAACACAAGTGCGAAAAGTGGTTTTTCCACACTAATACAAGTGCAAAAGTGGTTTCCTGCACCAACACAAGTGCGAAAAGTGGTTTTTCAACACTAACACAAGTGCGAAAAGTGGTTTTTCAACACTAACACAAGTGCGAAAAGTGGTTTTTCCACACTAATACAAGTGCAAAAGTGGTTTCCTGCACCAACACAAGTGTAAAAAGTGGTTTTTCAACACTAATACAAGTGCAAAAAGTGGTTTTTCAACACTATCACAAGTGCAAAAAGTGTTTTTTCCACACTAATACAAGTGCAAAAGTGGTTTCCTGCACCAACACAAGTGCGAAAAGTGGTTTTTCAACACTAACACAAGTGCGAAAAGTGGTTTTTCAACACTAACACAAGTGCGAAAAGTGGTTTTACCACACTAATACAAGTGCAAAAGTGGTTTCCTGCACCAACACAAGTGCAAAAAGTGGTTTTTCAACACTAACACAAGTGCGAAAAGTAGTTTTTCAACACTATCACAAGTGCAAAAAGTGTTTTTTCCACACTAATACAAGTGCAAAAGTGGTTTCCTGCACCAACACAAGTGCGAAAAGTGGTTTTTCAACACTAACACAAGTGCGAAAAGCGGTTTTTCAACACTAACACAAGTGCGAAAAGCGGTTTTTCAACACTAACACAAGTGCGAAAAGTGTTTTTTCCACACTAATACAAGTGCAGAAGTGGTTTCCTGCACCAACACAAGTGCGAAAAGTGGTTTTTCAACACTAACACAAGTGCGAAAAGTGGTTTTTCCACACTAATACAAATGCAAAAGTGGTTTACTGCACCAACACAAGTGCGAAAAGTGGTTTTTCAACATTAACACAAGTGCGAAAAGTGGTTTTTCAACACTAACACAAGTGCGAAAAGTGGTTTTTCCACACTAATACAAGTGCAAAAGTGGTTTCCTGCACCAACACAAGTGTAAAAAGTGGTTTTTCAACACTAACACAAGTGCGAAAAGTGGTTTTTCCACACTAATACAAATGCAAAAGTGGTTTCCTGCACCAACACAAGTGCGAAAAGTGGTTTTTCAACATTAACACAAGTGCGAAAAGTGGTTTTTCAACACTAACACAAGTGCGAAAAGTGGTTTTTCCACACTAATACAAGTGCAAAAGTGGTTTCCTGCACCAACACAAGTGTAAAAAGTGGTTTTTCAACACTAATACAAGTGCAAAAAGTGGTTTTTCAACACTATCACAAGTGCAAAAAGTGTTTTTTCCACACTAATACAAGTGCAAAAGTGGTTTCCTGCACCAACACAAGTGCGAAAAGTGGTTTTTCAACACTAACACAAGTGCGAAAAGTGGTTTTTCAACACTAACACAAGTGCGAAAAGTGGTTTTACCACACTAATACAAGTGCAAAAGTGGTTTCCTGCACCAACACAAGTGCGAAAAGTGGTTTTTCAACACTAACACAAGTGCGAAAAGTAGTTTTTCAACACTATCACAAGTGCAAAAAGTGTTTTTTCCACACTAATACAAGTGCAAAAGTGGTTTCCTGCACCAACACAAGTGCGAAAAGTGGTTTTTCAACACTAACACAAGTGCGAAAAGCGGTTTTTCAACACTAACACAAGTGCGAAAAGCGGTTTTTCAACACTAACACAAGTGCGAAAAGTGTTTTTTCCACACTAATACAAGTGCAAAAGTGGTTTCCTGCACCAACACAAGTGCGAAAAGTGGTTTTTCAACACTAACACAAGTGCGAAAAGTGGTTTTTCAACACTAACACAAGTGCGAAAAGTGGTTTTTCCACACTAATACAAGTGCAAAAGTGGTTTCCTGCACCAACACAAGTGCCAAAAGTGGTTTTTCAACACTAACACAAGTGCGAAAAGTGGTTTTTCAACACTATCACAAGTGCAAAAAGTGTTTTTCCACACTAATACAAGTGCAAAAGTGGTTTCCTGCACCAACACAAGTGCAAAAAGTGGTTTTTCAACACTAACACAAGTGCGAAAAGCGGTTTTTCAACACTAACACAAGTGCGAAAAGCGGTTTTTCAACACTAACACAAGTGCGAAAAGTAGTTTTTCAACACTATCACAAGTGCAAAAAGTGTTTTTTCCACACTAATACAAGTGCAAAAGTGGTTTCCTGCACCAACACAAGTGCGAAAAGTGGTTTTTCAACACTAACACAAGTGCGAAAAGCGGTTTTTCAACACTAACACAAGTGCGAAAAGCGGTTTTTCAACACTAACACAAGTGCGAAAAGTGTTTTTTCCACACTAATACAAGTGCAAAAGTGGTTTCCTGCACCAACACAAGTGCGAAAAGTGGTTTTTCAACACTAACACAAGTGCGAAAAGTGGTTTTTCAACACTAACACAAGTGCGAAAAGTGGTTTTTCCACACTAATACAAGTGCAAAAGTGGTTTCCTGCACCAACACAAGTGCCAAAAGTGGTTTTTCAACACTAACGCAAGTGCGAAAAGTGGTTTTTCAACACTATCACAAGTGCAAAAAGTGTTTTTTCCACACTAATACAAGTGCAAAAGTGGTTTCCTGCACCAACACAAGTGCGAAAAGTGGTTTTTCAACACTAACACAAGTGCGAAAAGTGGTTTTTCAACACTAACACAAGTGCGAAAAGTGTTTTTTTCACACTAATACAAGTGCAAAAGTGGTTTCCTGCACCAACACAAGTGCGAAAAGTGGTTTTTCAACACTAACACAAGTGCGAAAAGTGGTTTTTCAACACTAACACAAGTGCGAAAAGTGGTTTTTCCACACCAATACAAGTGCAAAAGTGGTTTCTTGCACCAACACAAGTGCGAAAAGTGGTTTTTCAACACAAACACAAGTGCGAAAAGTGGTTTTTCAACACTAACATAAGTGCGAAAAGTGTTTTGCCACACTAATACAAGTGCAAAAGTGGTTTCCTGCACCAACACAAGTGCGAAAAGTGGTTTTTCAACACTAACACAAGTGCGAAATGTGGTTTTTCAACACTATCACAAGTGCAAAAAGTGTTTTTCCACACTAATACAAGTGCAAAAGTGGTTTCCTGCACCAACACAAGTGCGAAAAGTGGTTTTTCAACACTAACACAAGTGCGAAAAGTGGTTTTTCCACACTAATACAAGTGCAAAAGTGGTTTCCTGCACCAACACAAGTGCGAAAAGTGGTTTTTCAACACTAACACAAGTGCGAAAAGTGGTTTTTCAACACTAACACAAGTGCGAAAAATGTTTTTTCCACACTAATACAAGTGCAAAAGTGGTTTCCTGCACCAACACAAGTGCGAAAAGTGGTTTTTCAACACTAACACAAGTGCGAAAAGTGGTTTTTCAACACTAACACAAGTGTGAAAAGTGGTTTTTCAACACTAACACAAGTGCGAAAAGTGGTTTTTCCACACTAATACAAGTGCAAAAGTGGTTTCCTGCACCAACACAAGTGCGCAAAGTGGTTTTTCAACACTAACACAAGTGCGAAAAGTGGTTTTTCAACACTAACACAAGTGCGAAAAGTGTTTTTTCCACACTAATACAAGTGCAAAAGTGGTTTCCTGCACCAACATAAGTGCGAAAAGTGGTTTTTCAACACTAACACAAGTGCGAAAAGTGTTTTTTCCACACTAATACAAGTGCAAAAGTGGTTTCCTGTACCAACACAAGTGTGAAAAGTGGTTTTTCAACACTAACACAAGTGCGAAAAGTGGTTTTTCAACAGTAACATAAGTGCGAAAAGTGTTTTGCCACACTAATACAAGTGCAAAAGTGGTTTCCTGCACCAACACAAGTGCGAAAAGTGGTTTTTCAACACTAACACAAGTGCGAAATGTGGTTTTTCAACACTATCACAAGTGCAAAAAGTGTTTTTCCACACTAATACAAGTGCAAAAGTGGTTTCCTGCACCAACACAAGTGCGAAAAGTGGTTTTTCAACACTAACACAAGTGCGAAAAGTGGTTTTTCCACACTAATACAAGTGCAAAAGTGGTTTCCTGCACCAACACAAGTGCGAAAAGTGGTTTTTCAACACTAACACAAGTGCGAAAAGTGGTTTTTCAACACTAACACAAGTGCGAAAAATGTTTTTTCCACACTAATACAAGTGCAAAAGTGGTTTCCTGCACCAACACAAGTGCGAAAAGTGGTTTTTCAACACTAACACAAGTGCGAAAAGTGGTTTTTCAACACTAACACAAGTGTGAAAAGTGGTTTTTCAACACTAACACAAGTGCGAAAAGTGGTTTTTCCACACTAATACAAGTGCAAAAGTGGTTTCCTGCACCAACACAAGTGCGAAAAGTGGTTTTTCAACACTAACACAAGTGCGAAAAGTGGTTTTTCAACACTAACACAAGTGTGAAAAGTGGTTTTTCCACACTAATACAAGTGCAAAAGTGGTTTCCTGCACCAACACAGGTGCGAAAAGTGTTTTTTCAACACTAACACAAGTGCGAAAAGTGTTTTTTCAACACTATCACAAGTGCAAAAAGTGTTTTTTCCACACTAATACAAGTGCAGAAGTGGTTTCCTGCACCAACACAAGTGCGCAAAGTGGTTTTTCAACACTAACACAAGTGCGAAAAGTGGTTTTTCAACACTAACACAAGTGCGAAAAGTGGTTTTTCCACACTAATACAAGTGCAAAAGTGGTTTCCTGCACCAACATAAGTGCGAAAAGTGGTTTTTCAACACTAACACAAGTGCGAAAAGTGGTTTTTCAACACTATCACAAGTGCAAAAAGTGTTTTTTCCACACTAATACAAGTGCAAAAGTGGTTTCCTGTACCAACACAAGTGTGAAAAGTGGTTTTTCAACACTAACACAAGTGCGAAAAGTGGTTTTTCAACACTAACACAAGTGCGAAAAGTGTTTTTTCCACACTAATACAAGTGCAAAAGTGGTTTCCTGCACCAACACAAGTGCGAAAAGTGGTTTTTCAACACTAACACAAGTGCGAAATGTTGTTTTTCAACATTATCACAAGTGCAAAAAGTGTTTTTTCCACACGAATACAAGTGCAAAAGTGGTTTCCTGCACCAACACAAGTGCGAAAAGTGGTTTTTCAACACTAACACAAGTGCGAAAAGTGGTTTTTCAACACTAACACAAGTGCGAAAAGTGGTTTTTCAACACTAACACAAGTGCGAAAAGTGGTTTTTCAACACTAACACAAGTGCGAAAAGTGGTTTTTCCACACTAATGGAAGTGCAAAAGTGGTTTCCTGCACCAACACAAGTGCGAAAAGTGGTTTTTCAACACTAACACTAGTGCGAAAAGTGGTTTTTCAACACTAACACAAGTGCGAAAAGTGTTTTTTCCACACTAATACAAGTGCAAAAGTGGTTTCCTGCACCAACACAAGTGCGAAAAGTGGTTTTTCAACACTAACACAAGTGCGAAAAGTGGTTTTTCAACACTAACACAAGTGCGAAAAGTGGTTTTTCAACACTAACACAAGTGCGAAAAGTGGTTTTTCCACACTAATACAAGTGCAAAAGTGGTTTCCTGCACCAACACAAGTGCGAAAAGTGGTTTTTCAACACTAACACAAGTGCGAAAAGTGGTTTTTCAACACTAACACAGTGCGAAAAGTGGTTTTTCCCCAAACTAATACAAGTGCAAAAGTGGTTTCCTGCACCAACACAAGTGTAAAAAGTGGTTTTTCAACACTAATACAAGTGCAAAAAGTGGTTTTTCAACACTATCACAAGTGCAAAAAGTGTTTTTTCCACACTAATACAAGTGCAAAAGTGGTTTCCTGCACCAACACAAGTGCGAAAAGTGGTTTTTCAACACTAACACAAGTGCGAAAAGTGGTTTTTCAACACTAACACAAGTGCGAAAAGTGGTTTTACCACACTAATACAAGTGCAAAAGTGGTTTCCTGCACCAACACAAGTGCAAAAAGTGGTTTTTCAACACTAACACAAGTGCGAAAAGTAGTTTTTCAACACTATCACAAGTGCAAAAAGTGTTTTTTCCACACTAATACAAGTGCAAAAGTGGTTTCCTGCACCAACACAAGTGCGAAAAGTGGTTTTTCAACACTAACACAAGTGCGAAAAGCGGTTTTTCAACACTAACACAAGTGCGAAAAGCGGTTTTTCAACACTAACACAAGTGCGAAAAGTGTTTTTTCCACACTAATACAAGTGCAGAAGTGGTTTCCTGCACCAACACAAGTGCGAAAAGTGGTTTTTCAACACTAACACAAGTGCGAAAAGTGGTTTTTCCACACTAATACAAATGCAAAAGTGGTTTACTGCACCAACACAAGTGCGAAAAGTGGTTTTTCAACATTAACACAAGTGCGAAAAGTGGTTTTTCAACACTAACACAAGTGCGAAAAGTGGTTTTTCCACACTAATACAAGTGCAAAAGTGGTTTCCTGCACCAACACAAGTGTAAAAAGTGGTTTTTCAACACTAACACAAGTGCGAAAAGTGGTTTTTCCACACTAATACAAATGCAAAAGTGGTTTCCTGCACCAACACAAGTGCGAAAAGTGGTTTTTCAACATTAACACAAGTGCGAAAAGTGGTTTTCCAACACTAACACAAGTGCGAAAAGTGGTTTTTCCACACTAATACAAGTGCAAAAGTGGTTTCCTGCACCAACACAAGTGTAAAAAGTGGTTTTTCAACACTAATACAAGTGCAAAAAGTGGTTTTTCAACACTATCACAAGTGCAAAAAGTGTTTTTTCCACACTAATACAAGTGCAAAAGTGGTTTCCTGCACCAACACAAGTGCGAAAAGTGGTTTTTCAACACTAACACAAGTGCGAAAAGTGGTTTTTCAACACTAACACAAGTGCGAAAAGTGGTTTTACCACACTAATACAAGTGCAAAAGTGGTTTCCTGCACCAACACAAGTGCGAAAAGTGGTTTTTCAACACTAACACAAGTGCGAAAAGTAGTTTTTCAACACTATCACAAGTGCAAAAAGTGTTTTTTCCACACTAATACAAGTGCAAAAGTGGTTTCCTGCACCAACACAAGTGCGAAAAGTGGTTTTTCAACACTAACACAAGTGCGAAAAGCGGTTTTTCAACACTAACACAAGTGCGAAAAGCGGTTTTTCAACACTAACACAAGTGCGAAAAGTGTTTTTTCCACACTAATACAAGTGCAAAAGTGGTTTCCTGCACCAACACAAGTGCGAAAAGTGGTTTTTCAACACTAACACAAGTGCGAAAAGTGGTTTTTCAACACTAACACAAGTGCGAAAAGTGGTTTTTCCACACTAATACAAGTGCAAAAGTGGTTTCCTGCACCAACACAAGTGCCAAAAGTGGTTTTTCAACACTAACACAAGTGCGAAAAGTGGTTTTTCAACACTATCACAAGTGCAAAAAGTGTTTTTCCACACTAATACAAGTGCAAAAGTGGTTTCCTGCACCAACACAAGTGCAAAAAGTGGTTTTTCAACACTAACACAAGTGCGAAAAGCGGTTTTTCAACACTAACACAAGTGCGAAAAGCGGTTTTTCAACACTAACACAAGTGCGAAAAGTAGTTTTTCAACACTATCACAAGTGCAAAAAGTGTTTTTTCCACACTAATACAAGTGCAAAAGTGGTTTCCTGCACCAACACAAGTGCGAAAAGTGGTTTTTCAACACTAACACAAGTGCGAAAAGCGGTTTTTCAACACTAACACAAGTGCGAAAAGCGGTTTTTCAACACTAACACAAGTGCGAAAAGTGTTTTTTCCACACTAATACAAGTGCAAAAGTGGTTTCCTGCACCAACACAAGTGCGAAAAGTGGTTTTTCAACACTAACACAAGTGCGAAAAGTGGTTTTTCAACACTAACACAAGTGCGAAAAGTGGTTTTTCCACACTAATACAAGTGCAAAAGTGGTTTCCTGCACCAACACAAGTGCCAAAAGTGGTTTTTCAACACTAACGCAAGTGCGAAAAGTGGTTTTTCAACACTATCACAAGTGCAAAAAGTGTTTTTTCCACACTAATACAAGTGCAAAAGTGGTTTCCTGCACCAACACAAGTGCGAAAAGTGGTTTTTCAACACTAACACAAGTGCGAAAAGTGGTTTTTCAACACTAACACAAGTGCGAAAAGTGTTTTTTTCACACTAATACAAGTGCAAAAGTGGTTTCCTGCACCAACACAAGTGCGAAAAGTGGTTTTTCAACACTAACACAAGTGCGAAAAGTGGTTTTTCAACACTAACACAAGTGCGAAAAGTGGTTTTTCCACACCAATACAAGTGCAAAAGTGGTTTCTTGCACCAACACAAGTGCGAAAAGTGGTTTTTCAACACAAACACAAGTGCGAAAAGTGGTTTTTCAACACTAACATAAGTGCGAAAAGTGTTTTGCCACACTAATACAAGTGCAAAAGTGGTTTCCTGCACCAACACAAGTGCGAAAAGTGGTTTTTCAACACTAACACAAGTGCGAAATGTGGTTTTTCAACACTATCACAAGTGCAAAAAGTGTTTTTCCACACTAATACAAGTGCAAAAGTGGTTTCCTGCACCAACACAAGTGCGAAAAGTGGTTTTTCAACACTAACACAAGTGCGAAAAGTGGTTTTTCCACACTAATACAAGTGCAAAAGTGGTTTCCTGCACCAACACAAGTGCGAAAAGTGGTTTTTCAACACTAACACAAGTGCGAAAAGTGGTTTTTCAACACTAACACAAGTGCGAAAAATGTTTTTTCCACACTAATACAAGTGCAAAAGTGGTTTCCTGCACCAACACAAGTGCGAAAAGTGGTTTTTCAACACTAACACAAGTGCGAAAAGTGGTTTTTCAACACTAACACAAGTGTGAAAAGTGGTTTTTCAACACTAACACAAGTGCGAAAAGTGGTTTTTCCACACTAATACAAGTGCAAAAGTGGTTTCCTGCACCAACACAAGTGCGAAAAGTGGTTTTTCAACACTAACACAAGTGCGAAAAGTGGTTTTTCAACACTAACACAAGTGTGAAAAGTGGTTTTTCCACACTAATACAAGTGCAAAAGTGGTTTCCTGCACCAACACAGGTGCGAAAAGTGTTTTTTCAACACTAACACAAGTGCGAAAAGTGTTTTTTCAACACTATCACAAGTGCAAAAAGTGTTTTTTCCACACTAATACAAGTGCAGAAGTGGTTTCCTGCACCAACACAAGTGCGCAAAGTGGTTTTTCAACACTAACACAAGTGCGAAAAGTGGTTTTTCAACACTAACACAAGTGCGAAAAGTGTTTTTTCCACACTAATACAAGTGCAAAAGTGGTTTCCTGCACCAACATAAGTGCGAAAAGTGGTTTTTCAACACTAACACAAGTGCGAAAAGTGGTTTTTCAACACTATCACAAGTGCAAAAAGTGTTTTTTCCACACTAATACAAGTGCAAAAGTGGTTTCCTGTACCAACACAAATGTGAAAAGTGGTTTTTCAACACTAACACAAGTGCGAAAAGTGGTTTTTCAACACTAACACAAGTGCGAAAAGTGTTTTTTCCACACTAATACAAGTGCAAAAGTGGTTTCCTGCACCAACACAAGTGCGAAAAGTGGTTTTTCAACACTAACACAAGTGCGAAATGTTGTTTTTCAACATTATCACAAGTGCAAAAAGTGTTTTTTCCACACGAATACAAGTGCAAAAGTGGTTTCCTGCACCAACACAAGTGCGAAAAGTGGTTTTTCAACACTAACACAAGTGCGAAAAGTGGTTTTTCAACACTAACACAAGTGCGAAAAGTGGTTTTTCAACACTAACACAAGTGCGAAAAGTGGTTTTTCAACACTAACACAAGTGCGAAAAGTGGTTTTTCCACACTAATGGAAGTGCAAAAGTGGTTTCCTGCACCAACACAAGTGCGAAAAGTGGTTTTTCAACACTAACACTAGTGCAAAAAGTGGTTTTTCAACACTAACACAAGTGCGAAAAGTGTTTTTTCCACACTAATACAAGTGCAAAAGTGGTTTCCTGCACCAACACAAGTGCGAAAAGTGGTTTTTCAACACTAACACAAGTGCGAAAAGTGGTTTTTCAACACTAACACAAGTGCGAAAAGTGGTTTTTCAACACTAACACAAGTGCGAAAAGTGGTTTTTCCACACTAATACAAGTGCAAAAGTGGTTTCCTGCACCAACACAAGTGCGAAAAGTGGTTTTTCAACACTAACACAAGTGCGAAAAGTGGTTTTTCAACACTAACACAAGTGCGAAAAGTGGTTTTTCCACACTAATACAAGTGCAAAAGTGGTTTCCTGCACCAACACAAGTGTAAAAAGTGGTTTTTCAACACTAATACAAGTGCAAAAAGTGGTTTTTCAACACTATCACAAGTGCAAAAAGTGTTTTTTCCACACTAATACAAGTGCAAAAGTGGTTTCCTGCACCAACACAAGTGCGAAAAGTGGTTTTTCAACACTAACACAAGTGCGAAAAGTGGTTTTTCAACACTAACACAAGTGCAAAAAGTGGTTTTACCACACTAATACAAGTGCAAAAGTGGTTTCCTGCACCAACACAAGTGCGAAAAGTGGTTTTTCAACACTAACACAAGTGCGAAAAGTAGTTTTTCAACACTATCACAAGTGCAAAAAGTGTTTTTTCCACACTAATACAAGTGCAAAAGTGGTTTCCTGCACCAACACAAGTGCGAAAAGTGGTTTTTCAACACTAACACAAGTGCGAAAAGCGGTTTTTCAACAATAACACAAGTGCGAAAAGCGGTTTTTCAACACTAACACAAGTGCGAAAAGTGTTTTTTCCACACTAATACAAGTGCAAAAGTGGTTTCCTGCACCAACACAAGTGCGAAAAGTGGTTTTTCAACACTAACACAAGTGCGAAAAGTGGTTTTTCAACACTAACAGAAGTGCGAAAAGTGGTTTTTCCACACTAATACAAGTGCAAAAGTGGTTTCCTGCACCAACACAAGTGCGAAAAGTGGTTTTTCAACACTAACACAAGTGCGAAAAGTGGTTTTTCAACACTACCACAAGTGCAAAAAGTGTTTTTTCCACACTAATACAAGTGCAGAAGTGGTTTCCTGCACCAACACAAGTGCGAAAAGTGGTTTTTCAACACTAACACAAGTGCGAAAAGTGGTTTTTCAACACTAACACAAGTGCGAAAAGTGTTTTTTCCACACTAATACAAGTGCAAAAGTGGTTTCCTGCACCAACATAAGTGCGAAAAGTGGTTTTTCAACACTAACACAAGTGCGAAAAGTGGTTTTTCCACACTAATACAAATGCAAAAGTGGTTTACTGCACCAACACAAGTGCGAAAAGTGGTTTTTCAACATTAACACAAGTGCGAAAAGTGGTTTTTCAACACTAACACAAGTGCGAAAAGTGGTTTTTCCACACTAATACAAGTGCAAAAGTGGTTTCCTGCACCAACACAAGTGTAAAAAGTGGTTTTTCAACACTAACACAAGTGCGAAAAGTGGTTTTTCCACACTAATACAAATGCAAAAGTGGTTTCCTGCACCAACACAAGTGCGAAAAGTGGTTTTCAACATTAACACAAGTGCGAAAAGTGGTTTTTCAACACTAACACAAGTGCGAAAAGTGGTTTTTCCACACTAATACAAGTGCAAAAGTGGTTTCCTGCACCAACACAAGTGTAAAAAGTGGTTTTTCAACACTAATACAAGTGCAAAAAGTGGTTTTTCAACACTATCACAAGTGCAAAAAGTGTTTTTTCCACACTAATACAAGTGCAAAAGTGGTTTCCTGCACCAACACAAGTGCGAAAAGTGGTTTTTCAACACTAACACAAGTGCGAAAAGTGGTTTTTCAACACTAACACAAGTGCGAAAAGTGGTTTTACCACACTAATACAAGTGCAAAAGTGGTTTCCTGCACCAACACAAGTGCGAAAAGTGGTTTTTCAACACTAACACAAGTGCGAAAAGTAGTTTTTCAACACTATCACAAGTGCAAAAAGTGTTTTTTCCACACTAATACAAGTGCAAAAGTGGTTTCCTGCACCAACACAAGTGCGAAAAGTGGTTTTTCAACACTAACACAAGTGCGAAAAGCGGTTTTTCAACACTAACACAAGTGCGAAAAGCGGTTTTTCAACACTAACACAAGTGCGAAAAGTGTTTTTTCCACACTAATACAAGTGCAAAAGTGGTTTCCTGCACCAACACAAGTGCGAAAAGTGGTTTTTCAACACTAACACAAGTGCGAAAAGTGGTTTTTCAACACTAACACAAGTGCGAAAAGTGGTTTTTCCACACTAATACAAGTGCAAAAGTGGTTTCCTGCACCAACACAAGTGCCAAAAGTGGTTTTTCAACACTAACACAAGTGCGAAAAGTGGTTTTTCAACACTATCACAAGTGCAAAAAGTGTTTTTCCACACTAATACAAGTGCAAAAGTGGTTTCCTGCACCAACACAAGTGCAAAAAGTGGTTTTTCAACACTAACACAAGTGCGAAAAGCGGTTTTTCAACACTAACACAAGTGCGAAAAGCGGTTTTTCAACACTAACACAAGTGCGAAAAGTAGTTTTTCAACACTATCACAAGTGCAAAAAGTGTTTTTTCCACACTAATACAAGTGCAAAAGTGGTTTCCTGCACCAACACAAGTGCGAAAAGTGGTTTTTCAACACTAACACAAGTGCGAAAAGCGGTTTTTCAACACTAACACAAGTGCGAAAAGCGGTTTTTCAACACTAACACAAGTGCGAAAAGTGTTTTTTCCACACTAATACAAGTGCAAAAGTGGTTTCCTGCACCAACACAAGTGCGAAAAGTGGTTTTTCAACACTAACACAAGTGCGAAAAGTGGTTTTTCAACACTAACACAAGTGCGAAAAGTGGTTTTTCCACACTAATACAAGTGCAAAAGTGGTTTCCTGCACCAACACAAGTGCCAAAAGTGGTTTTTCAACACTAACGCAAGTGCGAAAAGTGGTTTTTCAACACTATCACAAGTGCAAAAAGTGTTTTTTCCACACTAATACAAGTGCAAAAGTGGTTTCCTGCACCAACACAAGTGCGAAAAGTGGTTTTTCAACACTAACACAAGTGCGAAAAGTGGTTTTTCAACACTAACACAAGTGCGAAAAGTGTTTTTTTCACACTAATACAAGTGCAAAAGTGGTTTCCTGCACCAACACAAGTGCGAAAAGTGGTTTTTCAACACTAACACAAGTGCGAAAAGTGGTTTTTCAACACTAACACAAGTGCGAAAAGTGGTTTTTCCACACCAATACAAGTGCAAAAGTGGTTTCTTGCACCAACACAAGTGCGAAAAGTGGTTTTTCAACACAAACACAAGTGCGAAAAGTGGTTTTTCAACACTATCACAAGTGCAAAAAGTGTTTTTTCCACACTAATACAAGTGCAAAAGTGGTTTCCTGCACCAAGACAAGTGCGAAAAGTGGTTTTTCAACACTAACACAAGTGCGAAAAGTGGTTTTTCAACACTAACACAAGTGCGAAAAGTGTTTTTTCAACACTAATACAAGTGCAAAAGTGGTTTCCTGCACCAACACAAGTGCGAAAAGTGGTTTTTCAACACTAACACAAGTGCGAAAAGTGGTTTTTCAACACTATCACAAGTGCAAAAAGTGTTTTTTCCACACTAATACAAGTGCAAAAGTGGTTTCCTGCACCAACACAAGTGCGAAAAGTGGTTTTTCAACACTAACACAAGTGCGAAAAGTGGTTTTTCAACACTAACACAAGTGCAAAAGTGTTTTTTCCACACTAATACAAGTGCAAAAGTGGTTTCCTGCACCAACACAAGTGCGAAAAGTGGTTTTTCAACACTAACACAAGTGCGAAAAGTGGTTTTTCAACACTAACACAAGTGCGAAAAGTGGTTTTTCAACACTAACACAAGTGCGAAAAGTGGTTTTTCCACACTAATACAAGTGCAAAAGTGGTTTCCTGCACCAACACAAGTGCGAAAAGTGGTTTTTCAACACTAATACAAGTGCGAAAAGTGGTTTTTCAACACTATCGCAAGTGCAAAAAGTGTTTTGTCCACACTAATACAAGTGCAAAAGTGGTTTCCTGCACCAACACAAGTGCGAAACGTGGTTTTTCAACACTAACACAAGTGCGAAAAGTGGGTTTTCAACAATAACACAAGTGCGAAAAGTGGTTTTTCCACACTAATACAAGTGCAAAAGTGGTTTCCTGCACCAACACAAGTGTGAAAAGTGGTTTTTCAACACTAACACAAGTGCGAAAAGTGGTTTTTCAACACAAACACAAGTGCGAAAAGTGGTTTTGCCACACTAATACAAGTGCAAAAGTGGTTTCCTGCACCAACACAAGTGGGAAAAGTGGTTTTTCAACACTATCACAAGTGCAAAAAGTGTTTTTTCCACACTAATACAAGTGCAAAAGTGGTTTCCTGCACCAACACAAGTACGAAAAGTGGTTTTTCAACACTAACACCAGTGCAAAAAGTGTTTTTTCCACACCAACACAAGTGCGAAAAGTGGTTTTTCAACACTAACACAAGTGCGAAAAGTGGTTTTTCAACACTATCACAAGTGCAAAAAGTGTTTTTTCCACACTAATACAAGTGCAAAAGTGGTTTCCTGCACCAACACAAGTGCGAAAAGTGGTTTTTCAACACTAACACAAGTGCGAAAAGTGGTTTTTCAACACTAACACAAGTGCGAAAAGTGTTTTTTCCACACTAATACAAGTGCAAAAGTGGTTTACTGCACCAACACAAGTGCGAAAAGTGGTTTTTCAACACTAACACAAGTGCGAAAAGTGGTTTTTCAACACTATCACAAGTGCAAAAAGTGTTTTTCCCACACTAATACAAGTGCAAAAGTGGTTTCCTGCACCAACACAAGTGCGAAAAGTGGTTTTTCAACACTAACACAAGTGCGAAAAGTGGTTTTTCAACACTAACACAAGTGCGAAAAGTGGTTTTTCAACACTAACACAAGTGCGAAAAGTGGTTTCCTGCACCAACACACGTGCGAAAAGTGGTTTTTCAACACTAACACAAGTGCGAAAAGTGGTTTTCAACACTAACACAAGTGTGAAAAGTGGTTTTTCAACACTAACACAAGTGCGAAAGTGTTTTTTCAACACTAATACAAGTGCAAAAGTGGTTTTCCTGCACCAACACAAGTGCGAAAAGTGGTTTTTCAACACTAACACAAGTGCGAAAAGTGGTTTTTCAACACTAACACAAGTGCGAAAAGTGGTTTTTCAACACTAACACAAGTGCGAAAAGTGGTTTTTCCACACTAATACAAGTGCAAAAGTGGTTTCCTGCACCAACACAAGTGCGAAAAGTGGTTTTTCAACACTAACACAAGTGCGAAAAGTGGTTTTTCAACACTAACACAAGTGTGAAAAGTGGTTTTTCAACACGAACACAAGTGCGAAAAGTGGTTTTTCCACACTAATACAAGTGCAAAAGTGGTTTCCTGCACCAACACAAGTGCGAAAAGTGGTTTTTCAACACTAACACAAGTGCGAAAAGTGGTTTTTCAACACTATCACAAGTGCAAAAAGTGTTTTGTCCACACGAATACAAGTGCAAAAGTGGTTTCCTGCACCAACACAAGTGCGAAAAGTGGTTTTTCAACACTAACACAAGTGCGAAAAGTAGTTTTTCAACAATAACACAAGTGCGAAAAGTGGTTTTTCCACACTAATACAAGTGCAAAAGTGGTTTCCTGCACCAACACAAGTGCGAAAAGTGGTTTTTCAACATTAACACAAGTGCGAAAAGTGGTTTTTCAACACTAACACAAGTGCGAAAAGTTGTTTTTCCACACTAATACAAGTGCAAAAGTGGTTTTCCTGCACCAACACAAGTGCGAAAAGTGGTTTTTCAACACTAACACAAGTGCGAAAAGTGGTTTTTCAACACTATCACAAGTGCAAAAAGTGTTTTTTCAACACTAATACAAGTGCAAAAGTGGTTTCCTGCACCAACACAAGTGCGAAAAGTGGTTTTTCAACACTAACACAAGTGCGAAAAGTGGTTTTTCAACACTATCACAAGTGCAAAAAGTGTTTTTTCCACACTAATACAAGTGCAAAAGTGGTTTCCTGCACCAACACAAGTGCGAAAAGTGGTTTTTCAACACTAACACAAGTGCGAAAAGTGGTTTTTCAACACTAACACAAGTGCAAAAGTGTTTTTTCCACACTAATACAAGTGCAAAAGTGGTTTCCTGCACCAACACAAGTGCGAAAAGTGGTTTTTCAACACTAACACAAGTGCGAAAAGTGGTTTTTCAACACTAACACAAGTGCGAAAAGTGGTTTTTCAACACTAACACAAGTGCGAAAAGTGGTTTTTCCACACTAATACAAGTGCAAAAGTGGTTTCCTGCACCAACACAAGTGCGAAAAGTGGTTTTTCAACACTAATACAAGTGCGAAAAGTGGTTTTTCAACACTATCGCAAGTGCAAAAAGTGTTTTGTCCACACTAATACAAGTGCAAAAGTGGTTTCCTGCACCAACACAAGTGCGAAACGTGGTTTTTCAACACTAACACAAGTGCGAAAAGTGGGTTTTCAACAATAACACAAGTGCGAAAAGTGGTTTTTCCACACTAATACAAGTGCAAAAGTGGTTTCCTGCACCAACACAAGTGCGAAAAGTGGTTTTTCAACACTAACACAAGTGCGAAAAGTGGTTTTTCAACACAAACACAAGTGCGAAAAGTGGTTTTGCCACACTAATACAAGTGCAAAAGTGGTTTCCTGCACCAACACAAGTGGGAAAAGTGGTTTTTCAACACTATCACAAGTGCAAAAAGTGTTTTTTCCACACTAATACAAGTGCAAAAGTGGTTTCCTGCACCAACACAAGTACGAAAAGTGGTTTTTCAACACTAACACCAGTGCAAAAAGTGTTTTTTCCACACCAACACAAGTGCGAAAAGTGGTTTTTCAACACTAACACAAGTGCGAAAAGTGGTTTTTCAACACTATCACAAGTGCAAAAAGTGTTTTTTCCACACTAATACAAGTGCAAAAGTGGTTTCCTGCACCAACACAAGTGCGAAAAGTGGTTTTTCAACACTAACACAAGTGCGAAAAGTGGTTTTTCAACACTAACACAAGTGCGAAAAGTGTTTTTTCCACACTAATACAAGTGCAAAAGTGGTTTACTGCACCAACACAAGTGCGAAAAGTGGTTTTTCAACACTAACACAAGTGCGAAAAGTGGTTTTTCAACACTATCACAAGTGCAAAAAGTGTTTTTCCCACACTAATACAAGTGCAAAAGTGGTTTCCTGCACCAACACAAGTGCGAAAAGTGGTTTTTCAACACTAACACAAGTGCGAAAAGTGGTTTTTCAACACTAACACAAGTGCGAAAAGTGGTTTTTCAACACTAACACAAGTGCGAAAAGTGGTTTCCTGCACCAACACACGTGCGAAAAGTGGTTTTTCAACACTAACACAAGTGCGAAAAGTGGTTTTCAACACTAACACAAGTGTGAAAAGTGGTTTTTCAACACTAACACAAGTGCGAAAGTGTTTTTTCAACACTAATACAAGTGCAAAAGTGGTTTTCCTGCACCAACACAAGTGCGAAAAGTGGTTTTTCAACACTAACACAAGTGCGAAAAGTGGTTTTTCAACACTAACACAAGTGCGAAAAGTGGTTTTTCAACACTAACACAAGTGCGAAAAGTGGTTTTTCCACACTAATACAAGTGCAAAAGTGGTTTCCTGCACCAACACAAGTGCGAAAAGTGGTTTTTCAACACTAACACAAGTGCGAAAAGTGGTTTTTCAACACTAACACAAGTGTGAAAAGTGGTTTTTCAACACGAACACAAGTGCGAAAAGTGGTTTTTCCACACTAATACAAGTGCAAAAGTGGTTTCCTGCACCAACACAAGTGCGAAAAGTGGTTTTTCAACACTAACACAAGTGCGAAAAGTGGTTTTTCAACACTATCACAAGTGCAAAAAGTGTTTTGTCCACACGAATACAAGTGCAAAAGTGGTTTCCTGCACCAACACAAGTGCGAAAAGTGGTTTTTCAACACTAACACAAGTGCGAAAAGTAGTTTTTCAACAATAACACAAGTGCGAAAAGTGGTTTTTCCACACTAATACAAGTGCAAAAGTGGTTTCCTGCACCAACACAAGTGCGAAAAGTGGTTTTTCAACATTAACACAAGTGCGAAAAGTGGTTTTTCAACACTAACACAAGTGCGAAAAGTTGTTTTTCCACACTAATACAAGTGCAAAAGTGGTTTTCCTGCACCAACACAAGTGCGAAAAGTGGTTTTTCAACACTAACACAAGTGCGAAAAGTGGTTTTTCAACACTATCACAAGTGCAAAAAGTGTTTTTTCCACACTAATACAAGTGCAAAAGTGGTTTCCTGCACCAACACAAGTGCGAAAAGTGTTTTTTCAACACTAACACAAGTGCGAAAAGTGGTTTTTCAACACTAACACAAGTGCGAAAAGTGGTTTTTCCACACTAATACAAGTGCAAAAGTGGTTTCCTGCACCAACACAAGTGCAAAAAGTGGTTTTTCAACACTAACACAAGTGCGAAAAGTGGTTTTTCAACACTAACACAAGTGCGAAAAGGGGTTTTTCAACACTATCACAAGTGCAAAAAGTGTTTTGTCCACACTAATACAAGTGCAAAAGTGGTTTCCTGCACCAACACAAGTGCGAAAAGTGGTTTTTCAACACTAACACAAGTGCGAAAAATGGTTTTTCAACAATAACACAAGTGCGAAAAGTGGTTTTTCCACACTAATACAAGTGCAAAAGTGGTTTCCTGCACCAACACAAGTGTGAAAAGTGGTTTTTCAACACTAACACAAGTGTGAAAGGTGGTTTTTCCACACTAATACAAGTGCAAAAGTGGTTTCCTGCACCAACACAAGTGCGAAAAGTGGTTTTTCAACATTAACACAAGTGCGAAAAGTGGTTTTTCAACACTATCACAAGTGCAAAAAGTGTTTTTTCCACACTAATACAAGTGCAAAAGTGGTTTCCTGCACCAACACAAGTGCGAAAACTGGTTTTTCAACACTAACACAAGTGCGAAAAGTGGTTTTTCAACACTAACACAAGTGCGAAAGTGTTTTTTCCACACGAATACAAGTGCAAAAGTGGTTTCCTGCACCAACACAAGTGGGAAAAGTGGTTTTTCAACACTATCACAAGTGCAAAAAGTGTTTTTTCCACACTAATACAAGTGCAAAAGTGGTTTCCTGCACCAACACAAGTACGAAAAGTGGTTTTTCAACACTAACACCAGTGCAAAAAGTGTTTTTTCCACACCAACACAAGTGCGAAAAGTGGTTTTTCAACACTAACACAAGTGCGAAAAGTGGTTTTTCAACACTATCACAAGTGCAAAAAGTGTTTTTTCCACACTAATGCAAGTGCAAAAGTGGTTTCCTGCACCAACACAAGTGCGAAAAGTGGTTTTTCAACACTAACACAAGTGCGAAAAGTGGTTTTTCAACACTAACACAAGTGCGAAAAGTGTTTTTTCCACACTAATACAAGTGCAAAAGTGGTTTACTGCACCAACACAAGTGCGAAAAGTGGTTTTTCAACACTAACACAAGTGCGAAAAGTGGTTTTTCAACACTATCACAAGTGCAAAAAGTGTTTTTCCCACACTAATACAAGTGCAAAAGTGGTTTCCTGCACCAACACAAGTGCGAAAAGTGGTTTTTCAACACTAACACAAGTGCGAAAAGTGGTTTTTCAACACTAACACAAGTGCGAAAAGTGGTTTTTCAACACTAACACAAGTGCGAAAAGTGGTTTCCTGCACCAACACACGTGCGAAAAGTGGTTTTTCAACACTAACACAAGTGCGAAAAGTGGTTTTCAACACTAACACAAGTGTGAAAAGTGGTTTTTCAACACTAACACAAGTGCGAAAGTGTTTTTTCAACACTAATACAAGTGCAAAAGTGGTTTTCCTGCACCAACACAAGTGCGAAAAGTGGTTTTTCAACACTAACACAAGTGCGAAAAGTGGTTTTTCAACACTAACACAAGTGCGAAAAGTGGTTTTTCAACACTAACACAAGTGCGAAAAGTGGTTTTTCCACACTAATACAAGTGCAAAAGTGGTTTCCTGCACCAACACAAGTGCGAAAAGTGGTTTTTCAACACTAACACAAGTGCGAAAAGTGGTTTTTCAACACTAACACAAGTGTGAAAAGTGGTTTTTCAACACGAACACAAGTGCGAAAAGTGGTTTTTCCACACTAATACAAGTGCAAAAGTGGTTTCCTGCACCAACACAAGTGCGAAAAGTGGTTTTTCAACACTAACACAAGTGCGAAAAGTGGTTTTTCAACACTATCACAAGTGCAAAAAGTGTTTTGTCCACACGAATACAAGTGCAAAAGTGGTTTCCTGCACCAACACAAGTGCGAAAAGTGGTTTTTCAACACTAACACAAGTGCGAAAAGTGGTTTTTCAACACTATCACAAGTGCAAAAAGTGTTTTTTCCACACTAATACAAGTGCAAAAGTGGTTTCCTGCACCAACACAAGTGCGAAAAGTGGTTTTTCAACACTAACACAAGTGCGGAAAGTGGTTGTTCAACACTAACACAAGTGCGAAAAGTGGTTTTTCAACACTAACACAAGTGCGGAAAGTGGTTGTTCAACACTAACACAAGTGCGAAAAGTGGTTTTTCAACACTATCACAAGTGCAAAAAGTGTTTTTTCCACACTAATACAAGTGCAAAAGTGGTTTCCTGCACCAACACAAGTGCGAAAAGTGGTTTTTCAACACTAACACAAGTGCGGAAAGTGGTTTTTCAACACTAACACAAGTGCGAAAAGTGGTTTTTCAACACTAACACAAGTGCGAAAAGTGTTTTTTCCACACTAATACAAGTGCAAAAGTGGTTTCCTGCACCAACACAAGTGCGAAAAGTGGTTTTTCAACACTAACACAAGTGCGAAAAGTGGTTTTTTAACACTATCACAAGTGCAAAAAGTGTTTTTTCCACACTAATACAAGTGCAAAAGTGGTTTCCTGCACCAACACAAGTGCGAAAAGTGGTTTTTCAACACTAACACAAGTGCGAAAAGTGGTTTTTCAACACTAACACAAGTGCGAAAAGTGGTTTTTCAACACTATCACAAGTGCAAAAAGTGTTTTTTCCACACTAATACAAGTGCAAAAGTGGTTTCCTGCACCAACACAAGTGCGAAAAGTGGTTTTTCAACACTAACACAAGTGCGGAAAGTGGTTTTTCAACACTAACACAAGTGCGAAAAGTGTTTTTTCCACACTAATACAAGTGCAAAAGTGGTTTCCTGCACCAACACAAGTGCGAAAAGTGGTTTTTCAACACTAACACAAGTGCGAAAAGTGGTTTTTCAACACTATTACAAGTGCAAAAAGTGTTTTTTCCACACTAATGCAAGTGCAAAAGTGGTTTCCTGCACCAACACAAGTGCGAAAAGTGGTTTTTCAACACTAACACAAGTGTAAAAAGTGGTTTTTCAACACTATCACAAGTGCAAAAAGTGTTTTTTCCACACTAATACAAGTCCAAAAGTGGTTTCCTGCACCAACACAAGTGCGGAAAGTGGTTTTTCAACACTAACACAAGTGCGAAAAGTGTTTTTTCCACACTAATACAAGTGCAAAAGTGGTTTCCTGCACCAACACAAGTGCGAAAAGTGGTTTTTCAACACTAACACAAGTGCGAAAAGTGGTTTTTCAACACTATTACAAGTGCAAAAAGTGTTTTTTCCACACTAATGCAAGTGCAAAAGTGGTTTCCTGCACCAACACAAGTGCGAAAAGTGGTTTTCAACACTAACACAAGTTTAAAAAGTGGTTTTTCAACACTATCACAAGTGCAAAAAGTGTTTTTTCCACACCAATACAAGTGCAAAAGTGGTTTCCTGCACCAACACAAGTGCGAAAAGTGGTTTTTCAACACTAACACAAGTGCGAAAAGTGGTTTTTCAACACTAACACAAGTGCGAAAAGTGGTTTTTCAACACTAACACAAGTGCGAAAAGTGGTTTTTCAACACTAACACAAGTGCGAAAAGTGGTTTTTTCCACACTAATACAAGTGCAAATGTGGTTTCCTGCACCAACACAAGAGCGAAAAGTGGTTTTTCAACACTAACACAAGTGCGAAAAGTGGTTTTTCAACACTAACACAAGTGCGAAAAGTGGTTTTTCAACACTAACACAAGTGCGAAAAGTGGTTTTTCAACACTAACACAAGTGCGAAAAGTGGTTTTTCAACACTAACACAAGTGCGAAAAGTGGTTTTTCCACACTAATACAAGTGCAAATGTGGTTTCCTGCACCAACACAAGAGCGAAAAGTGGTTTTTCAACACTAACACAAGTGCGAAACGTGGTTTTTCAACACTATCACAAGTGCAAAAAGTGTTTTTCCACACTAACACAAGTGCAAAAGTGGTTTCCTGCACCAACACAAGTGCGAAAAGTGGTTTTTCAACACTAACACAAGTGCGGAAAGTGGTTTTTCAACACTAACAGAAGTGCGAAAAGTGGTTTTTCCACACTAATACAAGTGCAAAAGTGGTTTCCTGCACCAACACAAGTGCGAAAAGTGGTTTTTCAACACTAACACAAGTGCGAAAAGTGGTTTTTCAACACTACCACAAGTGCAAAAAGTGTTTTTTCCACACTAATACAAGTGCAGAAGTGGTTTCCTGCACCAACACAAGTGCGAAAAGTGGTTTTTCAACACTAACACAAGTGCGAAAAGTGGTTTTTCAACACTAACACAAGTGCGAAAAGTGTTTTTTCCACACTAATACAAGTGCAAAAGTGGTTTCCTGCACCAACATAAGTGCGAAAAGTGGTTTTTCAACACTAACACAAGTGCGAAAAGTGGTTTTTCCACACTAATACAAATGCAAAAGTGGTTTACTGCACCAACACAAGTGCGAAAAGTGGTTTTTCAACATTAACACAAGTGCGAAAAGTGGTTTTTTCAACACTAACACAAGTGCGAAAAGTGGTTTTTTCCACACTAATACAAGTGCAAAAGAGGTTTCCTGCACCAACACAAGTGTAAAAAGTGGTTTTTCAACACTAACACAAGTGCGAAAAGTGTTTTTCCACACTAATACAAATGCAAAAGTGGTTTCCTGCACCAACACAAGTGCGAAAAGTGGTTTTCAACATTAACACAAGTGCGAAAAGTGGTTTTTCAACACTAACACAAGTGCGAAAAGTGGTTTTTCCACACTAATACAAGTGCAAAAGTGGTTTCCTGCACCAACACAAGTGTAAAAAGTGGTTTTTCAACACTAATACAAGTGCAAAAAGTGGTTTTTCAACACTATCACAAGTGCAAAAAGTGTTTTTTCCACACTAATACAAGTGCAAAAGTGGTTTCCTGCACCAACACAAGTGCGAAAAGTGGTTTTTCAACACTAACACAAGTGCGAAAAGTGGTTTTTCAACACTAACACAAGTGCGAAAAGTGGTTTTACCACACTAATACAAGTGCAAAAGTGGTTTTCCTGCACCAACACAAGTGCGAAAAGTGGTTTTTCAACACTAACACAAGTGCGAAAAGTAGTTTTTCAACACTATCACAAGTGCAAAAAGTGTTTTTTCCACACTAATACAAGTGCAAAAGTGGTTTCCTGCACCAACACAAGTGCGAAAAGTGGTTTTTCAACACTAACACAAGTGCGAAAAGCGGTTTTTCAACACTAACACAAGTGCGAAAAGCGGTTTTTCAACACTAACACAAGTGCGAAAAGTGTTTTTTTCCACACTAATACAAGTGCAAAAGTGGTTTCCCTGCACCAACACAAGTGCGAAAAGTGGTTTTTCAACACTAACACAAGTGCGGAAAAGTGGTTTTTCAACACTAACACAAGTGCGAAAAGTGGTTTTTCCACACTAATACAAGTGCAAAAGTGGTTTCCTGCACCAACACAAGTGCCAAAAGTGGTTTTTCAACACTAACACAAGTGCGAAAAGTGGTTTTTCAACACTATCACAAGTGCAAAAAGTGTTTTTCCACACTAATACAAGTGCAAAAGTGGTTTCCTGCACCAACACAAGTGCAAAAAGTGGTTTTTCAACACTAACACAAGTGCGAAAAGCGGTTTTTTCAACACTAACACAAGTGCGAAAAGCGGTTTTTCAACACTAACACAAGTGCGGAAAAGTAGTTTTTCAACACTATCACAAGTGCAAAAAGTGTTTTTTCCACACTAATACAAGTGCAAAAGTGGTTTCCTGCACCAACACAAGTGCGAAAAGTGGTTTTTCAACACTAACACAAGTGCGAAAAGCGGTTTTTCAACACTAACACAAGTGCGAAAAGCGGTTTTTCAACACTAACACAAGTGCGAAAAGTGTTTTTTCCACACTAATACAAGTGCAAAAGTGGTTTCCTGCACCAACACAAGTGCGAAAAGTGGTTTTTCAACACTAACACAAGTGCGAAAAGTGGTTTTTCAACACTAACACAAGTGCGAAAAGTGGTTTTTCCACACTAATACAAGTGCAAAAGTGGTTTCCTGCACCAACACAAGTGCCAAAAGTGGTTTTTCAACACTAACGCAAGTGCGAAAAGTGGTTTTTCAACACTATCACAAGTGCAAAAAGTGTTTTTTCCACACTAATACAAGTGCAAAAGTGGTTTCCTGCACCAACACAAGTGCGAAAAGTGGTTTTTCAACACTAACACAAGTGCGAAAAGTGGTTTTTCAACACTAACACAAGTGCGAAAAGTGTTTTTTTCACACTAATACAAGTGCAAAAGTGGTTTCCTGCACCAACACAAGTGCGAAAAGTGGTTTTTCAACACTAACACAAGTGCGAAAAGTGGTTTTTCAACACTAACACAAGTGCGAAAAGTGGTTTTTCCACACCAATACAAGTGCAAAAGTGGTTTCTTGCACCAACACAAGTGCGAAAAGTGGTTTTTCAACACAAACACAAGTGCGAAAAGTGGTTTTTCAACACTATCACAAGTGCAAAAAGTGTTTTTTCCACACTAATACAAGTGCAAAAGTGGTTTCCTGCACCAAGACAAGTGCGAAAAGTGGTTTTTCAACACTAACACAAGTGCGAAAAGTGGTTTTTCAACACTAACACAAGTGCGAAAAGTGTTTTTTCAACACTAATACAAGTGCAAAAGTGGTTTCCTGCACCAACACAAGTGCGAAAAGTGGTTTTTCAACACTAACACAAGTGCGAAAAGTGGTTTTTTCAACACTATCACAAGTGCAAAAAGTGTTTTTTCCACACTAATACAAGTGCAACCTGCACCAACACAAGTGCGAAAAGTGGTTTTTCAACACTAACACAAGTGCGAAAAGTGGTTTTTCAACACTAACACAAGTGCAAAAGTGTTTTTTCCACACTAATACAAGTGCAAAAGTGGTTTCCTGCACCAACACAAGTGCGAAAAGTGGTTTTTCAACACTAACACAAGTGCGAAAAGTGGTTTTTCAACACTAACACAAGTGCGAAAAGTGGTTTTTCAACACTAACACAAGTGCGAAAAGTGGTTTTTCCACACTAATACAAGTGCAAAAGTGGTTTCCTGCACCAACACAAGTGCGAAAAGTGGTTTTTCAACACTAATACAAGTGCGAAAAGTGGTTTTTCAACACTATCGCAAGTGCAAAAAGTGTTTTGTCCACACTAATACAAGTGCAAAAGTGGTTTCCTGCACCAACACAAGTGCGAAACGTGGTTTTTCAACACTAACACAAGTGCGAAAAGTGGGTTTTCAACAATAACACAAGTGCGAAAAGTGGTTTTTCCACACTAATACAAGTGCAAAAGTGGTTTCCTGCACCAACACAAGTGTGAAAAGTGGTTTTTCAACACTAACACAAGTGCGAAAAGTGGTTTTTCAACACAAACACAAGTGCGAAAAGTGGTTTTGCCACACTAATACAAGTGCAAAAGTGGTTTCCTGCACCAACACAAGTGGGAAAAGTGGTTTTTCAACACTATCACAAGTGCAAAAAGTGTTTTTTCCACACTAATACAAGTGCAAAAGTGGTTTCCTGCACCAACACAAGTACGAAAAGTGGTTTTTCAACACTAACACCAGTGCAAAAAGTGTTTTTTCCACACCAACACAAGTGCGAAAAGTGGTTTTTCAACACTAACACAAGTGCGAAAAGTGGTTTTTCAACACTATCACAAGTGCAAAAAGTGTTTTTTCCACACTAATACAAGTGCAAAAGTGGTTTCCTGCACCAACACAAGTGCGAAAAGTGGTTTTTCAACACTAACACAAGTGCGAAAAGTGGTTTTTCAACACTAACACAAGTGCGAAAAGTGTTTTTTCCACACTAATACAAGTGCAAAAGTGGTTTACTGCACCAACACAAGTGCGAAAAGTGGTTTTTCAACACTAACACAAGTGCGAAAAGTGGTTTTTCAACACTATCACAAGTGCAAAAAGTGTTTTTCCCACACTAATACAAGTGCAAAAGTGGTTTCCTGCACCAACACAAGTGCGAAAAGTGGTTTTTCAACACTAACACAAGTGCGAAAAGTGGTTTTTCAACACTAACACAAGTGCGAAAAGTGGTTTTTCAACACTAACACAAGTGCGAAAAGTGGTTTCCTGCACCAACACACGTGCGAAAAGTGGTTTTTCAACACTAACACAAGTGCGAAAAGTGGTTTTCAACACTAACACAAGTGTGAAAAGTGGTTTTTCAACACTAACACAAGTGCGAAAGTGTTTTTTCAACACTAATACAAGTGCAAAAGTGGTTTTCCTGCACCAACACAAGTGCGAAAAGTGGTTTTTCAACACTAACACAAGTGCGAAAAGTGGTTTTTCAACACTAACACAAGTGCGAAAAGTGGTTTTTCAACACTAACACAAGTGCGAAAAGTGGTTTTTCCACACTAATACAAGTGCAAAAGTGGTTTCCTGCACCAACACAAGTGCGAAAAGTGGTTTTTCAACACTAACACAAGTGCGAAAAGTGGTTTTTCAACACTAACACAAGTGTGAAAAGTGGTTTTTCAACACGAACACAAGTGCGAAAAGTGGTTTTTCCACACTAATACAAGTGCAAAAGTGGTTTCCTGCACCAACACAAGTGCGAAAAGTGGTTTTTCAACACTAACACAAGTGCGAAAAGTGGTTTTTCAACACTATCACAAGTGCAAAAAGTGTTTTGTCCACACGAATACAAGTGCAAAAGTGGTTTCCTGCACCAACACAAGTGCGAAAAGTGGTTTTTCAACACTAACACAAGTGCGAAAAGTAGTTTTTCAACAATAACACAAGTGCGAAAAGTGGTTTTTCCACACTAATACAAGTGCAAAAGTGGTTTCCTGCACCAACACAAGTGCGAAAAGTGGTTTTTCAACATTAACACAAGTGCGAAAAGTGGTTTTTCAACACTAACACAAGTGCGAAAAGTTGTTTTTCCACACTAATACAAGTGCAAAAGTGGTTTTCCTGCACCAACACAAGTGCGAAAAGTGGTTTTTCAACACTAACACAAGTGCGAAAAGTGGTTTTTCAACACTATCACAAGTGCAAAAAGTGTTTTTTCAACACTAATACAAGTGCAAAAGTGGTTTCCTGCACCAACACAAGTGCGAAAAGTGGTTTTTCAACACTAACACAAGTGCGAAAAGTGGTTTTTCAACACTATCACAAGTGCAAAAAGTGTTTTTTCCACACTAATACAAGTGCAAAAGTGGTTTCCTGCACCAACACAAGTGCGAAAAGTGGTTTTTCAACACTAACACAAGTGCGAAAAGTGGTTTTTCAACACTAACACAAGTGCAAAAGTGTTTTTTCCACACTAATACAAGTGCAAAAGTGGTTTCCTGCACCAACACAAGTGCGAAAAGTGGTTTTTCAACACTAACACAAGTGCGAAAAGTGGTTTTTCAACACTAACACAAGTGCGAAAAGTGGTTTTTCAACACTAACACAAGTGCGAAAAGTGGTTTTTCCACACTAATACAAGTGCAAAAGTGGTTTCCTGCACCAACACAAGTGCGAAAAGTGGTTTTTCAACACTAATACAAGTGCGAAAAGTGGTTTTTCAACACTATCGCAAGTGCAAAAAGTGTTTTGTCCACACTAATACAAGTGCAAAAGTGGTTTCCTGCACCAACACAAGTGCGAAACGTGGTTTTTCAACACTAACACAAGTGCGAAAAGTGGGTTTTCAACAATAACACAAGTGCGAAAAGTGGTTTTTCCACACTAATACAAGTGCAAAAGTGGTTTCCTGCACCAACACAAGTGCGAAAAGTGGTTTTTCAACACTAACACAAGTGCGAAAAGTGGTTTTTCAACACAAACACAAGTGCGAAAAGTGGTTTTGCCACACTAATACAAGTGCAAAAGTGGTTTCCTGCAACAACACAAGTGGGAAAAGTGGTTTTTCAACACTATCACAAGTGCAAAAAGTGTTTTTTCCACACTAATACAAGTGCAAAAGTGGTTTCCTGCACCAACACAAGTACGAAAAGTGGTTTTTCAACACTAACACCAGTGCAAAAAGTGTTTTTTCCACACCAACACAAGTGCGAAAAGTGGTTTTTCAACACTAACACAAGTGCGAAAAGTGGTTTTTCAACACTATCACAAGTGCAAAAAGTGTTTTTTCCACACTAATACAAGTGCAAAAGTGGTTTCCTGCACCAACACAAGTGCGAAAAGTGGTTTTTCAACACTAACACAAGTGCGAAAAGTGGTTTTTCAACACTAACACAAGTGCGAAAAGTGTTTTTTCCACACTAATACAAGTGCAAAAGTGGTTTACTGCACCAACACAAGTGCGAAAAGTGGTTTTTCAACACTAACACAAGTGCGAAAAGTGGTTTTTCAACACTATCACAAGTGCAAAAAGTGTTTTTCCCACACTAATACAAGTGCAAAAGTGGTTTCCTGCACCAACACAAGTGCGAAAAGTGGTTTTTCAACACTAACACAAGTGCGAAAAGTGGTTTTTCAACACTAACACAAGTGCGAAAAGTGGTTTTTCAACACTAACACAAGTGCGAAAAGTGGTTTCCTGCACCAACACACGTGCGAAAAGTGGTTTTTTCAACACTAACACAAGTGCGAAAAGTGGTTTTCAACACTAACACAAGTGTGAAAAGTGGTTTTTCAACACTAACACAAGTGCGAAAGTGTTTTTTCAACACTAATACAAGTGCAAAAGTGGTTTTCCTGCACCAACACAAGTGCGAAAAGTGGTTTTTCAACACTAACACAAGTGCGAAAAGTGGTTTTTCAACACTAACACAAGTGCGAAAAGTGGTTTTTCAACACTAACACAAGTGCGAAAAGTGGTTTTTCCACACTAATACAAGTGCAAAAGTGGTTTCCTGCACCAACACAAGTGCGAAAAGTGGTTTTTCAACACTAACACAAGTGCGAAAAGTGGTTTTTCAACACTAACACAAGTGTGAAAAGTGGTTTTTCAACACGAACACAAGTGCGAAAAGTGGTTTTTCCACACTAATACAAGTGCAAAAGTGGTTTCCTGCACCAACACAAGTGCGAAAAGTGGTTTTTCAACACTAACACAAGTGCGAAAAGTGGTTTTTCAACACTATCACAAGTGCAAAAAGTGTTTTGTCCACACGAATACAAGTGCAAAAGTGGTTTCCTGCACCAACACAAGTGCGAAAAGTGGTTTTTCAACACTAACACAAGTGCGAAAAGTAGTTTTTCAACAATAACACAAGTGCGAAAAGTGGTTTTTCCACACTAATACAAGTGCAAAAGTGGTTTCCTGCACCAACACAAGTGCGAAAAGTGGTTTTTCAACATTAACACAAGTGCGAAAAGTGGTTTTTCAACACTAACACAAGTGCGAAAAGTTGTTTTTCCACACTAATACAAGTGCAAAAGTGGTTTTCCTGCACCAACACAAGTGCGAAAAGTGGTTTTTCAACACTAACACAAGTGCGAAAAGTGGTTTTTCAACACTATCACAAGTGCAAAAAGTGTTTTTTCCACACTAATACAAGTGCAAAAGTGGTTTCCTGCACCAACACAAGTGCGAAAAGTGTTTTTTCAACACTAACACAAGTGCGAAAAGTGGTTTTTCAACACTAACACAAGTGCGAAAAGTGGTTTTTCCACACTAATACAAGTGCAAAAGTGGTTTCCTGCACCAACACAAGTGCAAAAAGTGGTTTTTCAACACTAACACAAGTGCGAAAAGTGGTTTTTCAACACTAACACAAGTGCGAAAAGGGGTTTTTCAACACTATCACAAGTGCAAAAAGTGTTTTGTCCACACTAATACAAGTGCAAAAGTGGTTTCCTGCACCAACACAAGTGCGAAAAGTGGTTTTTCAACACTAACACAAGTGCGAAAAATGGTTTTTCAACAATAACACAAGTGCGAAAAGTGGTTTTTCCACACTAATACAAGTGCAAAAGTGGTTTCCTGCACCAACACAAGTGTGAAAAGTGGTTTTTCAACACTAACACAAGTGTGAAAGGTGGTTTTTCCACACTAATACAAGTGCAAAAGTGGTTTCCTGCACCAACACAAGTGCGAAAAGTGGTTTTTCAACATTAACACAAGTGCGAAAAGTGGTTTTTCAACACTATCACAAGTGCAAAAAGTGTTTTTTCCACACTAATACAAGTGCAAAAGTGGTTTCCTGCACCAACACAAGTGCGAAAACTGGTTTTTCAACACTAACACAAGTGCGAAAAGTGGTTTTTCAACACTAACACAAGTGCGAAAGTGTTTTTTCCACACGAATACAAGTGCAAAAGTGGTTTCCTGCACCAACACAAGTGGGAAAAGTGGTTTTTCAACACTATCACAAGTGCAAAAAGTGTTTTTTCCACACTAATACAAGTGCAAAAGTGGTTTCCTGCACCAACACAAGTACGAAAAGTGGTTTTTCAACACTAACACCAGTGCAAAAAGTGTTTTTTCCACACCAACACAAGTGCGAAAAGTGGTTTTTCAACACTAACACAAGTGCGAAAAGTGGTTTTTCAACACTATCACAAGTGCAAAAAGTGTTTTTTCCACACTAATACAAGTGCAAAAGTGGTTTCCTGCACCAACACAAGTGCGAAAAGTGGTTTTTCAACACTAACACAAGTGCGAAAAGTGGTTTTTCAACACTAACACAAGTGCGAAAAGTGTTTTTTCCACACTAATACAAGTGCAAAAGTGGTTTACTGCACCAACACAAGTGCGAAAAGTGGTTTTTCAACACTAACACAAGTGCGAAAAGTGGTTTTTCAACACTATCACAAGTGCAAAAAGTGTTTTTCCCACACTAATACAAGTGCAAAATGGTTTCCTGCACCAACACAAGTGCGAAAAGTGGTTTTTTCAACACTAACACAAGTGCGAAAAGTGGTTTTTCAACACTAACACAAGTGCGAAAAGTGGTTTTTCAACACTAACACAAGTGCGAAAAGTGGTTTCCTGCACCAACACACGTGCGAAAAGTGGTTTTTCAACACTAACACAAGTGCGGAAAAGTGGTTTTCAACACTAACACAAGTGTGAAAAGTGGTTTTTCAACACTAACACAAGTGCGAAAGTGTTTTTTTCAACACTAATAAGTGCAAAAGTGGTTTTCCTGCACCAACACAAGTGCGAAAAGTGGTTTTTCAACACTAACACAAGTGCGAAAAGTGGTTTTTCAACACTAACACAAGTGCGAAAAGTGGTTTTTCAACACTAACACAAGTGCGAAAAGTGGTTTTTCCACACTAATACAAGTGCAAAAGTGGTTTCCTGCACCAACACAAGTGCGAAAAGTGGTTTTTCAACACTAACACAAGTGCGAAAAGTGGTTTTTCAACACTAACACAAGTGTGAAAAGTGGTTTTTCAACACGAACACAAGTGCGAAAAGTGGTTTTTCCACACTAATACAAGTGCAAAAGTGGTTTTCCTGCACCAACACAAGTGCGAAAAGTGGTTTTTCAACACTAACACAAGTGCGAAAAGTGGTTTTTCAACACTAACACAAGTGCGAAAAGTTGTTTTTCCACACTAATACAAGTGCAAAAGTGGTTTTCCTGCACCAACACAAGTGCGAAAAGTGGTTTTTCAACACTAACACAAGTGCGAAAAGTGGTTTTTCAACACTATCACAAGTGCAAAAAGTGTTTTTTCCACACTAATACAAGTGCAAAAGTGGTTTCCTGCACCAACACAAGTGCGAAAAGTGTTTTTTCAACACTAACACAAGTGCGAAAAGTGGTTTTTCAACACTAACACAAGTGCGAAAAGTGGTTTTTCCACACTAATACAAGTGCAAAAGTGGTTTCCTGCACCAACACAAGTGCAAAAAGTGGTTTTTCAACACTAACACAAGTGCGAAAAGTGGTTTTTCAACACTAACACAAGTGCGAAAAGGGGTTTTTCAACACTATCACAAGTGCAAAAAGTGTTTTGTCCACACTAATACAAGTGCAAAAGTGGTTTCCTGCACCAACACAAGTGCGAAAAGTGGTTTTTCAACACTAACACAAGTGCGAAAAATGGTTTTTCAACAATAACACAAGTGCGAAAAGTGGTTTTTCCACACTAATACAAGTGCAAAAGTGGTTTCCTGCACCAACACAAGTGTGAAAAGTGGTTTTTCAACACTAACACAAGTGTGAAAGGTGGTTTTTCCACACTAATACAAGTGCAAAAGTGGTTTCCTGCACCAACACAAGTGCGAAAAGTGGTTTTTCAACATTAACACAAGTGCGAAAAGTGGTTTTTCAACACTATCACAAGTGCAAAAAGTGTTTTTTCCACACTAATACAAGTGCAAAAGTGGTTTCCTGCACCAACACAAGTGCGAAAACTGGTTTTTCAACACTAACACAAGTGCGAAAAGTGGTTTTTCAACACTAACACAAGTGCGAAAGTGTTTTTTCCACACGAATACAAGTGCAAAAGTGGTTTCCTGCACCAACACAAGTGGGAAAAGTGGTTTTTCAACACTATCACAAGTGCAAAAAGTGTTTTTTCCACACTAATACAAGTGCAAAAGTGGTTTCCTGCACCAACACAAGTACGAAAAGTGGTTTTTCAACACTAACACCAGTGCAAAAAGTGTTTTTTCCACACCAACACAAGTGCGAAAAGTGGTTTTTCAACACTAACACAAGTGCGAAAAGTGGTTTTTCAACACTATCACAAGTGCAAAAAGTGTTTTTTCCACACTAATACAAGTGCAAAAGTGGTTTCCTGCACCAACACAAGTGCGAAAAGTGGTTTTTCAACACTAACACAAGTGCGAAAAGTGGTTTTTCAACACTAACACAAGTGCGAAAAGTGTTTTTTCCACACTAATACAAGTGCAAAAGTGGTTTACTGCACCAACACAAGTGCGAAAAGTGGTTTTTCAACACTAACACAAGTGCGAAAAGTGGTTTTTCAACACTATCACAAGTGCAAAAAGTGTTTTTCCCACACTAATACAAGTGCAAAAGTGGTTTCCTGCACCAACACAAGTGCGAAAAGTGGTTTTTCAACACTAACACAAGTGCGAAAAGTGGTTTTTCAACACTAACACAAGTGCGAAAAGTGGTTTTTCAACACTAACACAAGTGCGAAAAGTGGTTTCCTGCACCAACACACGTGCGAAAAGTGGTTTTTCAACACTAACACAAGTGCGAAAAGTGGTTTTCAACACTAACACAAGTGTGAAAAGTGGTTTTTCAACACTAACACAAGTGCGAAAGTGTTTTTTCAACACTAATACAAGTGCAAAAGTGGTTTTCCTGCACCAACACAAGTGCGAAAAGTGGTTTTTCAACACTAACACAAGTGCGAAAAGTGGTTTTTCAACACTAACACAAGTGCGAAAAGTGGTTTTTCAACACTAACACAAGTGCGAAAAGTGGTTTTTCCACACTAATACAAGTGCAAAAGTGGTTTCCTGCACCAACACAAGTGCGAAAAGTGGTTTTTCAACACTAACACAAGTGCGAAAAGTGGTTTTTCAACACTAACACAAGTGTGAAAAGTGGTTTTTCAACACGAACACAAGTGCGAAAAGTGGTTTTTCCACACTAATACAAGTGCAAAAGTGGTTTCCTGCACCAACACAAGTGCGAAAAGTGGTTTTTCAACACTAACACAAGTGCGAAAAGTGGTTTTTCAACACTATCACAAGTGCAAAAAGTGTTTTGTCCACACGAATACAAGTGCAAAAGTGGTTTCCTGCACCAACACAAGTGCGAAAAGTGGTTTTTCAACACTAACACAAGTGCGAAAAGTGGTTTTTCAACACTATCACAAGTGCAAAAAGTGTTTTTTCCACACTAATACAAGTGCAAAAGTGGTTTCCTGCACCAACACAAGTGCGAAAAGTGGTTTTTCAACACTAACACAAGTGCGGAAAGTGGTTGTTCAACACTAACACAAGTGCGAAAAGTGGTTTTTCAACACTAACACAAGTGCGGAAAGTGGTTGTTCAACACTAACACAAGTGCGAAAAGTGGTTTTTCAACACTATCACAAGTGCAAAAAGTGTTTTTTCCACACTAATACAAGTGCAAAAGTGGTTTCCTGCACCAACACAAGTGCGAAAAGTGGTTTTTCAACACTAACACAAGTGCGGAAAGTGGTTTTTCAACACTAACACAAGTGCGAAAAGTGGTTTTTCAACACTAACACAAGTGCGAAAAGTGTTTTTTCCACACTAATACAAGTGCAAAAGTGGTTTCCTGCACCAACACAAGTGCGAAAAGTGGTTTTTCAACACTAACACAAGTGCGAAAAGTGGTTTTTTAACACTATCACAAGTGCAAAAAGTGTTTTTTCCACACTAATACAAGTGCAAAAGTGGTTTCCTGCACCAACACAAGTGCGAAAAGTGGTTTTTCAACACTAACACAAGTGCGAAAAGTGGTTTTTCAACACTAACACAAGTGCGAAAAGTGGTTTTTCAACACTATCACAAGTGCAAAAAGTGTTTTTTCCACACTAATACAAGTGCAAAAGTGGTTTCCTGCACCAACACAAGTGCGAAAAGTGGTTTTTCAACACTAACACAAGTGCGGAAAGTGGTTTTTCAACACTAACACAAGTGCGAAAAGTGTTTTTTCCACACTAATACAAGTGCAAAAGTGGTTTCCTGCACCAACACAAGTGCGAAAAGTGGTTTTTCAACACTAACACAAGTGCGAAAAGTGGTTTTTCAACACTATTACAAGTGCAAAAAGTGTTTTTTCCACACTAATGCAAGTGCAAAAGTGGTTTCCTGCACCAACACAAGTGCGAAAAGTGGTTTTTCAACACTAACACAAGTGTAAAAAGTGGTTTTTCAACACTATCACAAGTGCAAAAAGTGTTTTTTCCACACTAATACAAGTCCAAAAGTGGTTTCCTGCACCAACACAAGTGCGGAAAGTGGTTTTTCAACACTAACACAAGTGCGAAAAGTGTTTTTTCCACACTAATACAAGTGCAAAAGTGGTTTCCTGCACCAACACAAGTGCGAAAAGTGGTTTTTCAACACTAACACAAGTGCGAAAAGTGGTTTTTCAACACTATTACAAGTGCAAAAAGTGTTTTTTCCACACTAATGCAAGTGCAAAAGTGGTTTCCTGCACCAACACAAGTGCGAAAAGTGGTTTTCAACACTAACACAAGTTTAAAAAGTGGTTTTTCAACACTATCACAAGTGCAAAAAGTGTTTTTTCCACACCAATACAAGTGCAAAAGTGGTTTCCTGCACCAACACAAGTGCGAAAAGTGGTTTTTCAACACTAACACAAGTGCGAAAAGTGGTTTTTCAACACTAACACAAGTGCGAAAAGTGGTTTTTCAACACTAACACAAGTGCGAAAAGTGGTTTTTCAACACTAACACAAGTGCGAAAAGTGGTTTTTCCACACTAATACAAGTGCAAATGTGGTTTCCTGCACCAACACAAGAGCGAAAAGTGGTTTTTCAACACTAACACAAGTGCGAAAAGTGGTTTTTCAACACTAACACAAGTGCGAAAAGTGGTTTTTCAACACTAACACAAGTGCGAAAAGTGGTTTTTCAACACTAACACAAGTGCGAAAAGTGGTTTTTCAACACTAACACAAGTGCGAAAAGTGGTTTTTCCACACTAATACAAGTGCAAATGTGGTTTCCTGCACCAACACAAGAGCGAAAAGTGGTTTTTCAACACTAACACAAGTGCGAAACGTGGTTTTTCAACACTATCACAAGTGCAAAAAGTGTTTTTCCACACTAACACAAGTGCAAAAGTGGTTTCCTGCACCAACACAAGTGCGAAAAGTGGTTTTTCAACACTAACACAAGTGCGGAAAGTGGTTTTTCAACACTAACACAAGTGCGAAAAGTGGTTTTTCAACACTAACACAAGTGCGAAAAGTGTTTTTTCCACACTAATACAAGTGCAAAAGTGGTTTCCTGCACCAACACAAGTGCGAAAAGTGGTTTTTCAACACTAACACAAGTGCGAAAAGCGGTTTTTTAACACTATCACAAGTGCAAAAAGTGTTTTTTCCACACTAATACAAGTGCAAAAGTGGTTTCCTGCACCAACACAAGTGCGAAAAGTGGTTTTTCAACACTAACACAAGTGCGAAAAGTGGTTTTTCAACACTAACACAAGTGCGAAAAGTGGTTTTTCAACACTATCACAAGTGCAAAAAGTTTCCACACTAATACAAGTGCAAAAGTGGTTTCCTGCACCAACACAAGTGCGAAAAGTGGTTTTTCAACACTAACACAAGTGCGGAAAGTGGTTTTTCAACACTAACAAGTGCGAAAAGTGGTTATTCAACACTAACACAAGTGCGAAAAGTGTTTTTTCCACACTAATACAAGTGCAAAAGTGGTTTCCTGCACCAACACATGTGCGAAAAGTGGTTTTTCAACACTAACACAAGTGCAAAAAGTGGTTTTTCAACACTATCACAAGTGCGAAAAGTGGTTTTTCAACACTAACACAAGTGCTAAAAGTGGTTTTTCAACACTAACACAAGTGCGAAAAGTGGTTTTTACACACTAATACAAGTGCAAAATTGGTTTCCTGCACCAACACGTGAGAAAAGTGGTTTTTCAACACTAACACAAGTGCGAAAAGTGGTTTTTCAACACTATCACAAGTGCAAAAGGTGTTTTTTCCACACTAATACAAGTGCAAAAGTGGTTTCCTGCACCAACACAAGTGCGAAAAGTGGTTTTTCAACACTAACACAAGTGCGAAAAGTGGTTTTTCAACACTAACACAAGTGCGAAAAGTGTTTTTTCCACACTAATACAAGTGCAAAAGTGGTTTCCTGCACCAACACAAGTGCGAAAAGTGGTTTTTCAACACTAACACAAGTGCGAAAAGTGGTTTTTCAACACTAACACAAGTGCGAAAAGTGGTTTTTCAACACTATCACAAGTGCGAAAAGTGTTTTTTCCACACTAATACAAGTGCAAAAGTGGTTTCCTGCACCAACACAAGTGCGAAAAGTGGTTTTTCAACACTATCACAAGTGCGAAAAGTGGTTTTTCAACACTATCCCAAGTGCAAAAAGTGTTTTTTCCACACTAATACAAGTGCAAAAGTGGTTTCCTGCACCAACACAAGTGCGAAAACTGGTTTTTCAACACTAACACAAGTGCGAAAAGTGGTTTTTCAACACTAACACAAGTGCGAAAGTGTTTTTTCCACACGAATACAAGTGCAAAAGTGGTTTCCTGCACCAACACAAGTGGGAAAAGTGGTTTTTCAACACTATCACAAGTGCAAAAAGTGTTTTTTCCACACTAATACAAGTGCAAAAGTGGTTTCCTGCACCAACACAAGTACGAAAAGTGGTTTTTCAACACTAACACCAGTGCAAAAAGTGTTTTTTCCACACCAACACAAGTGCGAAAAGTGGTTTTTCAACACTAACACAAGTGCGAAAAGTGGTTTTTCAACACTATCACAAGTGCAAAAAGTGTTTTTTCCACACTAATACAAGTGCAAAAGTGGTTTCCTGCACCAACACAAGTGCGAAAAGTGGTTTTTCAACACTAACACAAGTGCGAAAAGTGGTTTTTCAACACTAACACAAGTGCGAAAAGTGTTTTTTCCACACTAATACAAGTGCAAAAGTGGTTTACTGCACCAACACAAGTGCGAAAAGTGGTTTTTCAACACTAACACAAGTGCGAAAAGTGGTTTTTCAACACTATCACAAGTGCAAAAAGTGTTTTTCCCACACTAATACAAGTGCAAAAGTGGTTTCCTGCACCAACACAAGTGCGAAAAGTGGTTTTTCAACACTAACACAAGTGCGAAAAGTGGTTTTTCAACACTAACACAAGTGCGAAAAGTGGTTTTTCAACACTAACACAAGTGCGAAAAGTGGTTTCCTGCACCAACACACGTGCGAAAAGTGGTTTTTCAACACTAACACAAGTGCGAAAAGTGGTTTTCAACACTAACACAAGTGTGAAAAGTGGTTTTTCAACACTAACACAAGTGCGAAAGTGTTTTTTCAACACTAATACAAGTGCAAAAGTGGTTTTCCTGCACCAACACAAGTGCGAAAAGTGGTTTTTCAACACTAACACAAGTGCGAAAAGTGGTTTTTCAACACTAACACAAGTGCGAAAAGTGGTTTTTCAACACTAACACAAGTGCGAAAAGTGGTTTTTCCACACTAATACAAGTGCAAAAGTGGTTTCCTGCACCAACACAAGTGCGAAAAGTGGTTTTTCAACACTAACACAAGTGCGAAAAGTGGTTTTTCAACACTAACACAAGTGTGAAAAGTGGTTTTTCAACACGAACACAAGTGCGAAAAGTGGTTTTTCCACACTAATACAAGTGCAAAAGTGGTTTCCTGCACCAACACAAGTGCGAAAAGTGGTTTTTCAACACTAACACAAGTGCGAAAAGTGGTTTTTCAACACTATCACAAGTGCAAAAAGTGTTTTGTCCACACGAATACAAGTGCAAAAGTGGTTTCCTGCACCAACACAAGTGCGAAAAGTGGTTTTTCAACACTAACACAAGTGCGAAAAGTGGTTTTTCAACACTATCACAAGTGCAAAAAGTGTTTTTTCCACACTAATACAAGTGCAAAAGTGGTTTCCTGCACCAACACAAGTGCGAAAAGTGGTTTTTCAACACTAACACAAGTGCGGAAAGTGGTTGTTCAACACTAACACAAGTGCGAAAAGTGGTTTTTCAACACTAACACAAGTGCGGAAAGTGGTTGTTCAACACTAACACAAGTGCGAAAAGTGGTTTTTCAACACTATCACAAGTGCAAAAAGTGTTTTTTCCACACTAATACAAGTGCAAAAGTGGTTTCCTGCACCAACACAAGTGCGAAAAGTGGTTTTTCAACACTAACACAAGTGCGGAAAGTGGTTTTTCAACACTAACACAAGTGCGAAAAGTGGTTTTTCAACACTAACACAAGTGCGAAAAGTGTTTTTTCCACACTAATACAAGTGCAAAAGTGGTTTCCTGCACCAACACAAGTGCGAAAAGTGGTTTTTCAACACTAACACAAGTGCGAAAAGTGGTTTTTTAACACTATCACAAGTGCAAAAAGTGTTTTTTCCACACTAATACAAGTGCAAAAGTGGTTTCCTGCACCAACACAAGTGCGAAAAGTGGTTTTTCAACACTAACACAAGTGCGAAAAGTGGTTTTTCAACACTAACACAAGTGCGAAAAGTGGTTTTTCAACACTATCACAAGTGCAAAAAGTGTTTTTTCCACACTAATACAAGTGCAAAAGTGGTTTCCTGCACCAACACAAGTGCGAAAAGTGGTTTTTCAACACTAACACAAGTGCGGAAAGTGGTTTTTCAACACTAACACAAGTGCGAAAAGTGTTTTTTCCACACTAATACAAGTGCAAAAGTGGTTTCCTGCACCAACACAAGTGCGAAAAGTGGTTTTTCAACACTAACACAAGTGCGAAAAGTGGTTTTTCAACACTATTACAAGTGCAAAAAGTGTTTTTTCCACACTAATGCAAGTGCAAAAGTGGTTTCCTGCACCAACACAAGTGCGAAAAGTGGTTTTTCAACACTAACACAAGTGTAAAAAGTGGTTTTTCAACACTATCACAAGTGCAAAAAGTGTTTTTTCCACACTAATACAAGTCCAAAAGTGGTTTCCTGCACCAACACAAGTGCGGAAAGTGGTTTTTCAACACTAACACAAGTGCGAAAAGTGTTTTTTCCACACTAATACAAGTGCAAAAGTGGTTTCCTGCACCAACACAAGTGCGAAAAGTGGTTTTTCAACACTAACACAAGTGCGAAAAGTGGTTTTTCAACACTATTACAAGTGCAAAAAGTGTTTTTTCCACACTAATGCAAGTGCAAAAGTGGTTTCCTGCACCAACACAAGTGCGAAAAGTGGTTTTCAACACTAACACAAGTTTAAAAAGTGGTTTTTCAACACTATCACAAGTGCAAAAAGTGTTTTTTCCACACCAATACAAGTGCAAAAGTGGTTTCCTGCACCAACACAAGTGCGAAAAGTGGTTTTTCAACACTAACACAAGTGCGAAAAGTGGTTTTTCAACACTAACACAAGTGCGAAAAGTGGTTTTTCAACACTAACACAAGTGCGAAAAGTGGTTTTTCAACACTAACACAAGTGCGAAAAGTGGTTTTTCCACACTAATACAAGTGCAAATGTGGTTTCCTGCACCAACACAAGAGCGAAAAGTGGTTTTTCAACACTAACACAAGTGCGAAAAGTGGTTTTTCAACACTAACACAAGTGCGAAAAGTGGTTTTTCAACACTAACACAAGTGCGAAAAGTGGTTTTTCAACACTAACACAAGTGCGAAAAGTGGTTTTTCAACACTAACACAAGTGCGAAAAGTGGTTTTTCCACACTAATACAAGTGCAAATGTGGTTTCCTGCACCAACACAAGAGCGAAAAGTGGTTTTTCAACACTAACACAAGTGCGAAACGTGGTTTTTCAACACTATCACAAGTGCAAAAAGTGTTTTTCCACACTAACACAAGTGCAAAAGTGGTTTCCTGCACCAACACAAGTGCGAAAAGTGGTTTTTCAACACTAACACAAGTGCGGAAAGTGGTTTTTCAACACTAACACAAGTGCGAAAAGTGGTTTTTCAACACTAACACAAGTGCGAAAAGTGTTTTTTCCACACTAATACAAGTGCAAAAGTGGTTTCCTGCACCAACACAAGTGCGAAAAGTGGTTTTTCAACACTAACACAAGTGCGAAAAGCGGTTTTTTAACACTATCACAAGTGCAAAAAGTGTTTTTTCCACACTAATACAAGTGCAAAAGTGGTTTCCTGCACCAACACAAGTGCGAAAAGTGGTTTTTCAACACTAACACAAGTGCGAAAAGTGGTTTTTCAACACTAACACAAGTGCGAAAAGTGGTTTTTCAACACTATCACAAGTGCAAAAAGTTTCCACACTAATACAAGTGCAAAAGTGGTTTCCTGCACCAACACAAGTGCGAAAAGTGGTTTTTCAACACTAACACAAGTGCGGAAAGTGGTTTTTCAACACTAACAAGTGCGAAAAGTGGTTATTCAACACTAACACAAGTGCGAAAAGTGTTTTTTCCACACTAATACAAGTGCAAAAGTGGTTTCCTGCACCAACACATGTGCGAAAAGTGGTTTTTCAACACTAACACAAGTGCAAAAAGTGGTTTTTCAACACTATCACAAGTGCGAAAAGTGGTTTTTCAACACTAACACAAGTGCTAAAAGTGGTTTTTCAACACTAACACAAGTGCGAAAAGTGGTTTTTACACACTAATACAAGTGCAAAATTGGTTTCCTGCACCAACACGTGAGAAAAGTGGTTTTTCAACACTAACACAAGTGCGAAAAGTGGTTTTTCAACACTATCACAAGTGCAAAAGGTGTTTTTTCCACACTAATACAAGTGCAAAAGTGGTTTCCTGCACCAACACAAGTGCGAAAAGTGGTTTTTCAACACTAACACAAGTGCGAAAAGTGGTTTTTCAACACTAACACAAGTGCGAAAAGTGTTTTTTCCACACTAATACAAGTGCAAAAGTGGTTTCCTGCACCAACACAAGTGCGAAAAGTGGTTTTTCAACACTAACACAAGTGCGAAAAGTGGTTTTTCAACACTAACACAAGTGCGAAAAGTGGTTTTTCAACACTATCACAAGTGCGAAAAGTGTTTTTTCCACACTAATACAAGTGCAAAAGTGGTTTCCTGCACCAACACAAGTGCGAAAAGTGGTTTTTCAACACTATCACAAGTGCAAAAAGTGGTTTTTCAACACTAACACAATTGCGAAAAGTGGTTTTTCCACACTAATACAAGTGCAAAAGTGGTTTCCTGCACCAACACAAGTGCGAAAAGTGGTTTTTCAACACTAACACAAGTGCGAAAAGTCGTTTTTCAACACTATCACAAGTGCAAAAAGTGTTTTTTCCACACTAATACAAGTGCAAAAGTGGTTTCCTGCACCAACACAAGTGCGAAAAGTGGTTTTTCAACACTAACACAAGTGCGAAAAGTGGTTTTTCAACACTAACACAAGTGCGAAAAGTGTTTTTTCCACACTGATACAAGTGCAAATGTGGTTTCCTACACCAACACGAGCGAAAAGTGGTTTTTCAACACTAACACAAGTGCGAAAAGTGGTTTTTCAACACTAACACAAGTGCGAAAAGTGGTTTTTCAACACGAACACAAGTGCGAAAAGTGGTTTTTCAACACTATCACAAGTGCAAAAAGTGTTTTTTCCACACTAATACAAGTGCAAAAGTGGTTTCCTGCACCAACACAAGTGCGAAAAGTGGTTTTTCAACACTAACACAAGTGCGGAAAGTGGTTGTTCAACACTAACACAAGTGCGAAAAGTGGTTTTTCAACACTAACACAAGTGCGAAAAGTGGTTTTTCAACACTAACACAAGTGCGAAAGTGGTTTCCTGCACCAACACATGTGCGAAAAGTCGTTTTTCAACAGTAACACAAGTGCGAAAAGTGGTTTTTCAACACTATCACAAGTGCGAAAAGTGGTTTTTCAACACTAACACAAGTGCGAAAAGTGGTTTTTCAACACTAACACAAGTGCGAAAAGTGGTTTTTCCACACTAATACAAGTGCAAAATTGGTTTCCTGCACCAACACGAGAGAAAAGTGGTTTTTCAACACTAACACAAGTGCGAAAAGTGGTTTTTCAACACTATCACAAGTGCAAAAGGTGTTTTTTGCACACTAATACAAGTGCAAAAGTGGTTTCCTGCACCAACACAAGTGCGAAAAGTGGTTTTTCAACACTAACACAAGTGCGAAAAGTGGTTTTTCAACACTAACACAAGTGCGAAAAGTGTTTTTTCCACACTAATACAAGTGCAAAAGTGGTTTCCTGCACCAACACAAGTGCAAAAAGTGGTTTTTCAACACTAACACAAGTGCGAAAAGTGGTTTTTTAACACTAACACAAGTGCGAAAAGTGGTTTTTCAACACTAACACAAGTGCGAAAAGTGGTTTTTCAACACTAACACAAGTGCGAAAAGTGTTTTTTCCACACTAATACAAGTGCAAAAGTGGTTTCCTGCACCAACACAAGTGCGAAAAGTAGTTTTTCAACACTAACACAAGTGCGAAAAGTGGTTGTTCAACACTAACAAGTGCGAAAAGTGGTTTTTCAACACTAACACAAGTGCGAAAAGTGGTTTTTAAACACTATCACAAGTGCAAAAAGTGTTTTTTCCACACCAATACAAGTGCAAAAGTTGTTTCCTGCACCAACACAAGTGCGAAAAGTAGTTTTTCAACACTAACACAAGTGCGAAAAGTGGTTTTTCAACACTAACACAAGTGCGAAAAGTGGTTTTTCAACACTAACAAGTGCGAAAAGAGGTTTTTCCACACTAATACAAGTGCAAAAGTGGTTTCCTGCACCAACACAAGTGCGAAAAGTGGTTTTTCAACACTAACACAAGTGCGAAAAGTGGTTTTTCAACACTATCACAAGTGCAAAAAGTGTTTTTTCCAAACTAATACAAGTGCAAAAGTGGTTTCCTGCACCAACACAAGTGCGAAAAGTGGTTTTTCAACACTAACACAAGTGTAAAAAGTGGTTTTTCAACACTATCACACGTGCAAAAAGTGTTTTTTCCACACTAATACAAGTGCAAAAGTGGTTTCCTGCACCAACACAAGTGCGAAAAGTGGTTTTTCAACACTAACACAAGTGCGAAAAGTGGTTTTTCAACACTAACACAAGTGCGAAAAGTGGTTTTTCCACACTAATACAAGTGCAAATGTTGTTTCCTGCACCAACACAAGAGCGAAAAGTGGTTTTTCAACACTAACACAAGTGCGAAAAGTGGTTTTTCAACACTAACACAAGTGCGAAAAGTGGTTTTTCAACACTAACACAAGTGCGAAAAGTGGTTTTTCAACACTAACACAAGTGCGAAAAGTGGTTTTTCAACACTAACACAAGTGCGAAAAGTGGTTTTTCCACACTAATACAAGTGCAAATGTGGTTTCCTGCACCAACACAAGAGCGAAAAGTGGTTTTTCAACACTAACACAAGTGCGAAACGTGGTTTTTCAACACTATCACAAGTGCAAAAAGTGTTTTTCCACACTAACACAAGTGCAAAAGTGGTTTCCTGCACCAACACAAGTGCGAAAAGTGGTTTTTCAACACTAACACAAGTGCGGAAAGTGGTTTTTCAACACTAACACAAGTGTGAAAAGTGGTTTTTCAACACTAACACAAGTGCGAAAAGTGTTTTTTCCACACTAATACAAGTGCAAAAGTGGTTTCCTGCACCAACACAAGTGCGAAAAGTGGTTTTTCAACACTAACACAAGTGCGAAAAGCGGTTTTTCAACACTATCACAAGTGCAAAAAGTGTTTTTTCCACACTAATACAAGTGCAAAAGTGGTTTCCTGCACCAACACAAGTGCGAAAAGTGGTTTTTCAACACTATAACAAGTGCAAAAAGTGTTTTTTCCACACTAACACAAGTGCGAAAAGTGGTTTTTCAACACTAACACAAGTGCGAAAAGTGGTTTTTCAACACTATCACAAGTGCGAAAAGTGTTTTTTCCACACTAATACAAGTGCAAAAGTGGTTTCCTGCACCAACACAAGTGCGAAAAGTGGTTTTTCAACACTATCACAAGTGCAAAAAGTGGTTTTTCAACACTAACACAAGTGCGAAAAGTGGTTTTTCCACACTAATACAAGTGCAAAAGTGGTTTCCTGCACCAACACAAGTGCGAAAAGTGGTTTTTCAACACTAACACAAGTGCGAAAAGTCGTTTTTCAACACTATCACAAGTGCAAAAAGTGTTTTTTCCACACTAATACAAGTGCAAAAGTGGTTTCCTGCACCAACACAAGTGCGAAAAGTGGTTTTTCAACACTAACACAAGTGCGAAAAGTGGTTTTTCAACACTAACACAAGTGCGAAAAGTGTTTTTTCCACACTAATACAAGTGCAAATGTGGTTTCCTACACCAACACGAGCGAAAAGTGGTTTTTCAACACTAACACAAGTGCGAAAAGTGGTTTTTCAACACTAACACAAGTGCGAAAAGTGGTTTTTCAACACGAACACAAGTGCGAAAAGTGGTTTTTCAACACTATCACAAGTGCAAAAAGTGTTTTTTCCACACTAATACAAGTGAAAAAGTGGTTTCCTGCACCAACACAAGTGCGAAAAGTGGTTTTTCAACACTAACACAAGTGCGGAAAGTGGTTGTTCAACACTAACACAAGTGCGAAAAGTGGTTTTTCAACACTAACACAAGTGCGGAAAGTGGTTGTTCAACACTAACACAAGTGCGAAAAGTGGTTTTTCAACACTATCACAAGTGCAAAAAGTGTTTTTTCCACACTAATACAAGTGCAAAAGTGGTTTCCTGCACCAACACAAGTGCGAAAAGTGGTTTTTCAACACTAACACAAGTGCGGAAAGTGGTTTTTCAACACTAACACAAGTGCGAAAAGTGGTTTTTCATCACTAACACAAGTGCGAAAAGTGTTTTTTCCACACTAATACAAGTGCAAAAGTGGTTTCCTGCACCAACACAAGTGCGAAAAGTGGTTTTTCAACACTAACACAAGTGCGAAAAGTGGTTTTTTAACACTATCACAAGTGCAAAAAGTGTTTTTTCCACACTAATACAAGTGCAAAAGTGGTTTCCTGCACCAACACAAGTGCGAAAAGTGGTTTTTCAACACTAACACAAGTGCGAAAAGTGGTTTTTCAACACTAACACAAGTGCGAAAAGTGGTTTTTCAACACTAATACAAGTGCAAAAGTGGTTTCCTGCACCAACACAAGTGCGAAAAGTGGTTTTTCAACACTAACACAAGTGCGAAAAGTGGTTTTTTAACACTATCACAAGTGCAAAAAGTGTTTTTTCCACACTAATACAAGTGCAAAAGTGGTTTCCTGCACCAACACAAGTGCGAAAAGTGGTTTTTCAACACTAACACAAGTGCGAAAAGTGGTTTTTCAACACTAACACAAGTGCAAAAAGTGTTTTTTCCACACTAATACAAGTGCAAAAGTGGTTTCCTGCACCAACACAAGTGCGAAAAGTGGTTTTTCAACACTAACACAAGTGCGGAAAGTGGTTTTTCAACACGAACACAAGTGCGAAAAGTGGTTTTTCAACACTATCACAAGTGCGAAAAGTGGTTTTTCCACACTAATACAAGTGCAAAAGTGGTTTCCTGCACCAACACAAGTGCGAAAAGTGGTTTTTCAACACTAACACAAGTGCGGAAAGTGGTTTTTCAACACTAACACAAGTGTGAAAAGTGTTTTTTCCACACTAATACAAGTGCAAAAGTGGTTTCCTGCACCAACACAAGTGCGAAAAGTGGTTTTTCAACACTAACACAAGTGCGAAAAGTGGTTTTTCAACACTATTACAAGTGCAAAAAGTGTTTTTTCCACACTAATGCAAGTGCAAAAGTGGTTTCCTGCACCAACACAAGTGCGAAAAGTGGTTTTTCAACACTAACACAAGTGTAAAAAGTGGTTTTTCAACACTATCACAAGTGCAAAAAGTGTTTTTTCCACACTAATACAAGTCCAAAAGTGGTTTCCTGCACCAACACAAGTGCGGAAAGTGGTTTTTCAACACTAACACAAGTGCGAAAAGTGTTTTTTCCACACTAATACAAGTGCAAAAGTGGTTTCCTGCACCAACACAAGTGCGAAAAGTGGTTTTTCAACACTAACACAAGTGCGAAAAGTGGTTTTTCAACACTATTACAAGTGCAAAAAGTGTTTTTTCCACACTAATGCAAGTGCAAAAGTGGTTTCCTGCACCAACACAAGTGCGAAAAGTGGTTTTCAACACTAACACAAGTTTAAAAAGTGGTTTTTCAACACTATCACAAGTGCAAAAAGTGTTTTTTCCACACCAATACAAGTGCAAAAGTGGTTTCCTGCACCAACACAAGTGCGAAAAGTGGTTTTTCAACACTAACACAAGTGCGAAAAGTGGTTTTTCAACACTAACACAAGTGCGAAAAGTGGTTTTTCAACACTAACACAAGTGCGAAAAGTGGTTTTTCAACACTAACACAAGTGCGAAAAGTGGTTTTTCCACACTAATACAAGTGCAAATGTGGTTTCCTGCACCAACACAAGAGCGAAAAGTGGTTTTTCAACACTAACACAAGTGCGAAAAGTGGTTTTTCAACACTAACACAAGTGCGAAAAGTGGTTTTTCAACACTAACACAAGTGCGAAAAGTGGTTTTTCAACACTAACACAAGTGCGAAAAGTGGTTTTTCAACACTAACACAAGTGCGAAAAGTGGTTTTTCCACACTAATACAAGTGCAAATGTGGTTTCCTGCACCAACACAAGAGCGAAAAGTGGTTTTTCAACACTAACACAAGTGCGAAACGTGGTTTTTCAACACTATCACAAGTGCAAAAAGTGTTTTTCCACACTAACACAAGTGCAAAAGTGGTTTCCTGCACCAACACAAGTGCGAAAAGTGGTTTTTCAACACTAACACAAGTGCGGAAAGTGGTTTTTCAACACTAACACAAGTGCGAAAAGTGGTTTTTCAACACTAACACAAGTGCGAAAAGTGTTTTTTCCACACTAATACAAGTGCAAAAGTGGTTTCCTGCACCAACACAAGTGCGAAAAGTGGTTTTTCAACACTAACACAAGTGCGAAAAGCGGTTTTTTAACACTATCACAAGTGCAAAAAGTGTTTTTTCCACACTAATACAAGTGCAAAAGTGGTTTCCTGCACCAACACAAGTGCGAAAAGTGGTTTTTCAACACTAACACAAGTGCGAAAAGTGGTTTTTCAACACTAACACAAGTGCGAAAAGTGGTTTTTCAACACTATCACAAGTGCAAAAAGTTTCCACACTAATACAAGTGCAAAAGTGGTTTCCTGCACCAACACAAGTGCGAAAAGTGGTTTTTCAACACTAACACAAGTGCGGAAAGTGGTTTTTCAACACTAACAAGTGCGAAAAGTGGTTATTCAACACTAACACAAGTGCGAAAAGTGTTTTTTCCACACTAATACAAGTGCAAAAGTGGTTTCCTGCACCAACACATGTGCGAAAAGTGGTTTTTCAACACTAACACAAGTGCAAAAAGTGGTTTTTCAACACTATCACAAGTGCGAAAAGTGGTTTTTCAACACTAACACAAGTGCTAAAAGTGGTTTTTCAACACTAACACAAGTGCGAAAAGTGGTTTTTACACACTAATACAAGTGCAAAATTGGTTTCCTGCACCAACACGTGAGAAAAGTGGTTTTTCAACACTAACACAAGTGCGAAAAGTGGTTTTTCAACACTATCACAAGTGCAAAAGGTGTTTTTTCCACACTAACACAACTGCGAAAAGTGGTTTTTCAACACTAACACAAGTGCGAAAAGTGTTTTTTCCACACTAATACAAGTGCAAAAGTGGTTTCCTGCACCAACACAAGTGCGAAAAGTGGTTTTTCAACACTAACACAAGTGCGAAAAGTGGTTTTTCAACACTAACACAAGTGCGAAAAGTGGTTTTTCAACACTATCACAAGTGCGAAAAGTGTTTTTTCCACACTAATACAAGTGCAAAAGTGGTTTCCTGCACCAACACAAGTGCGAAAAGTGGTTTTTCAACACTATCACAAGTGCAAAAAGTGGTTTTTCAACACTAACACAATTGCGAAAAGTGGTTTTTCCACACTAATACAAGTGCAAAAGTGGTTTCCTGCACCAACACAAGTGCGAAAAGTGGTTTTTCAACACTAACACAAGTGCGAAAAGTCGTTTTTCAACACTATCACAAGTGCAAAAAGTGTTTTTTCCACACTAATACAAGTGCAAAAGTGGTTTCCTGCACCAACACAAGTGCGAAAAGTGGTTTTTCAACACTAACACAAGTGCGAAAAGTGGTTTTTCAACACTAACACAAGTGCGAAAAGTGTTTTTTCCACACTAATACAAGTGCAAATGTGGTTTCCTACACCAACACGAGCGAAAAGTGGTTTTTCAACACTAACACAAGTGCGAAAAGTGGTTTTTCAACACTAACACAAGTGCGAAAAGTGGTTTTTCAACACGAACACAAGTGCGAAAAGTGGTTTTTCAACACTATCACAAGTGCAAAAAGTGTTTTTTCCACACTAATACAAGTGCAAAAGTAGTTTCCTGCACCAACACAAGTGCGAAAAGTGGTTTTTCAACACTAACACAAGTGCGGAAAGTGGTTGTTCAACACTAACACAAGTGCGAAAAGTGGTTTTTCAACACTAACACAAGTGCGAAAAGTGGTTTTTCAACACTAACACAAGTGCGAAAGTGGTTTCCTGCACCAACACATGTGCGAAAAGTCGTTTTTCAACAGTAACACAAGTGCGAAAAGTGGTTTTTCAACACTATCACAAGTGCGAAAAGTGGTTTTTCAACACTAACACAAGTGCGAAAAGTGGTTTTTCAACACTAACACAAGTGCGAAAAGTGGTTTTTCCACACTAATACAAGTGCAAAATTGGTTTCCTGCACCAACACGAGAGAAAAGTGGTTTTTCAACACTAACACAAGTGCGAAAAGTGGTTTTTCAACACTATCACAAGTGCAAAAGGTGTTTTTTGCACACTAATACAAGTGCAAAAGTGGTTTCCTGCACCAACACAAGTGCGAAAAGTGGTTTTTCAACACTAACACAAGTGCGAAAAGTGGTTTTTCAACACTAACACAAGTGCGAAAAGTGTTTTTTCCACACTAATACAAGTGCAAAAGTGGTTTCCTGCACCAACACAAGTGCAAAAAGTGGTTTTTCAACACTAACACAAGTGCGAAAAGTGGTTTTTTAACACTAACACAAGTGCGAAAAGTGGTTTTTCAACACTAACACAAGTGCGAAAAGTGGTTTTTCAACACTAACACAAGTGCGAAAAGTGTTTTTTCCACACTAATACAAGTGCAAAAGTGGTTTCCTGCACCAACACAAGTGCGAAAAGTAGTTTTTCAACACTAACACAAGTGCGAAAAGTGGTTGTTCAACACTAACAAGTGCGAAAAGTGGTTTTTCAACACTAACACAAGTGCGAAAAGTGGTTTTTAAACACTATCACAAGTGCAAAAAGTGTTTTTTCCACACCAATACAAGTGCAAAAGTTGTTTCCTGCACCAACACAAGTGCGAAAAGTAGTTTTTCAACACTAACACAAGTGCGAAAAGTGGTTTTTCAACACTAACACAAGTGCGAAAAGTGGTTTTTCAACACTAACAAGTGCGAAAAGTGGTTTTTCCACACTAATACAAGTGCAAAAGTGGTTTCCTGCACCAACACAAGTGCGAAAAGTGGTTTTTCAACACTAACACAAGTGCGAAAAGTGGTTTTTCAACACTATCACAAGTGCAAAAAGTGTTTTTTCCAAACTAATACAAGTGCAAAAGTGGTTTCCTGCACCAACACAAGTGCGAAAAGTGGTTTTTCAACACTAACACAAGTGTAAAAAGTGGTTTTTCAACACTATCACAAGTGCAAAAAGTGTTTTTTCCACACTAATACAAGTGCAAAAGTGGTTTCCTGCACCAACACAAGTGCGAAAAGTGGTTTTTCAACACTAACACAAGTGCGAAAAGTGGTTTTTCAACACTAACACAAGTGCGAAAAGTGGTTTTTCCACACTAATACAAGTGCAAATGTGGTTTCCTGCACCAACACAAGAGCGAAAAGTGGTTTTTCAACACTAACACAAGTGCGAAAAGTGGTTTTTCAACACTAACACAAGTGCGAAAAGTGGTTTTTCAACACTAACACAAGTGCGAAAAGTGGTTTTTCAACACTAACACAAGTGCGAAAAGTGGTTTTTCAACACTAACACAAGTGCGAAAAGTGGTTTTTCCACACTAATACAAGTGCAAATGTGGTTTCCTGCACCAACACAAGAGCGAAAAGTGGTTTTTCAACACTAACACAAGTGCGAAACGTGGTTTTTCAACACTATCACAAGTGCAAAAAGTGTTTTTCCACACTAACACAAGTGCAAAAGTGGTTTCCTGCACCAACACAAGTGCGAAAAGTGGTTTTTCAACACTAACACAAGTGCGGAAAGTGGTTTTTCAACACTAACACAAGTGTGAAAAGTGGTTTTTCAACACTAACACAAGTGCGAAAAGTGTTTTTTCCACACTAATACAAGTGCAAAAGTGGTTTCCTGCACCAACACAAGTGCGAAAAGTGGTTTTTCAACACTAACACAAGTGCGAAAAGCGGTTTTTCAACACTATCACAAGTGCAAAAAGTGTTTTTTCCACACTAATACAAGTGCAAAAGTGGTTTCCTGCACCAACACAAGTGCGAAAAGTGGTTTCCTGCACCAACACAAGTGCGAAAAGTGGTTTTTCAACACTAACACAAGTGCGGAAAGTGGTTTTTCAACACTAACAAGTGCGAAAAGTGGTTATTCAACACTAACACATGTGCGAAAAGTGTTTTTTCCACACTAATACAAGTGCAAAAGTGGTTTCCTGCACCAACACATGTGCGAAAAGTGGTTTTTCAACACTAACACAAGTGCAAAAAGTGGTTTTTCAACACTATCACAAGTGCGAAAAGTGGTTTTTCAACACTAACACAAGTGCTAAAAGTGGTTTTTCAACACTAACACAAGTGCGAAAAGTGGTTTTTACACACTAGTACAAGTGCAAAATTGGTTTCCTGCACCAACACGTGAGAAAAGTGGTTTTTCAACACTAACACAAGTGCGAAAAGTGGTTTTTCAACACTATCACAAGTGCAAAAGGTGTTTTTTCCACACTAATACAAGTGCAAAAGTGGTTTCCTGCACCAACACAAGTGCGAAAAGTGGTTTTTCAACACTAACACAAGTGCGAAAAGTGGTTTTTCAACACTAACACAAGTGCGAAAAGTGTTTTTTCCACACTAATACAAGTGCAAAAGTGGTTTCCTGCACCAACACAAGTGCGAAAAGTGGTTTTTCAACACTAACACAAGTGCGAAAAGTGGTTTTTCAACACTAACACAAGTGCGAAAAGTGGTTTTTCAACACTATCACAAGTGCGAAAAGTGTTTTTTCCACACTAATACAAGTGCAAAAGTGGTTTCCTGCACCAACACAAGTGCGAAAAGTGGTTTTTCAACACTATCACAAGTGCAAAAAGTGGTTTTTCAACACTAACACAAGTGCGAAAAGTGGTTTTTCCACACTAATACAAGTGCAAAAGTGGTTTCCTGCACCAACACAAGTGCGAAAAGTGGTTTTTCAACACTAACACAAGTGCGAAAAGTCGTTTTTCAACACTATCACAAGTGCAAAAAGTGTTTTTTCCACACTAATACAAGTGCAAAAGTGGTTTCCTGCACCAACACAAGTGCGAAAAGTGGTTTTTCAACACTAACACAAGTGCGAAAAGTGGTTTTTCAACACTAACACAAGTGTGAAAAGTGTTTTTTCCACACTAATACAAGTGCAAATGTGGTTTCCTACACCAACACGAGCGAAAAGTGGTTTTTCAACACTAACACAAGTGCGAAAAGTGGTTTTTCAACACTAACACAAGTGCGAAAAGTGGTTTTTCAACACGAACACAAGTGCGAAAAGTGGTTTTTCAACACTATCACAAGTGCAAAAAGTGTTTATTCCACACTAATACAAGTGCAAAAGTGGTTTCCTGCACCAACACAAGTGCGAAAAGTGGTTTTTCAACACTAACACAAGTGCGGAAAGTGGTTGTTCAACACTAACACAAGTGCGAAAAGTGGTTTTTCAACACTAACACAAGTGCGAAAAGTGGTTTTTCAACACTAACACAAGTGCGAAAGTGGTTTCCTGCACCAACACATGTGCGAAAAGTCGTTTTTCAACAGTAACACAAGTGCGAAAAGTGGTTTTTCAACACTATCACAAGTGCGAAAAGTGGTTTTTCAACACTAACACAAGTGCGAAAAGTGGTTTTTCAACACTAACACAAGTGCGAAAAGTGGTTTTTTCACACTAATACAAGTGCAAAATTAGTTTCCTGCACCAACACGTGAGAAAAGTGGTTTTTCAACACTAACACAAGTGCGAAAAGTGGTTTTTCAACACTATCACAAGTGCAAAAGGTGTTTTTTGCACACTAATACAAGTGCAAAAGTGGTTTCCTGCACCAACACAAGTGCGAAAAGTGGTTTTTCAACACTAACACAAGTGCGAAAAGTGGTTTTTCAACACTAACACAAGTGCGAAAAGTGTTTTTTCCACACTAATACAAGTGCAAAAGTGGTTTCCTGCACCAACACAAGTGTAAAAAGTGGTTTTTCAACACAAACACAAGTGCGAAAAGTGGTTTTTCAACACTAACACAAGTGCGAAAAGTGGTTTTTCAACACTAACACAAGTGCGAAAAGTGTTTTTTCCACACTAATACAAGTGCAAAAGTGGTTTCCTGCACCAACACAAGTGCGAAAAGTAGTTTTTCAACACTAACACAAGTGCGAAAAGTGGTTGTTCAACACTAACAAGTGCGAAAAGTGGTTTTTCAACACTAACACAAGTGTGAAAAGTGGTTTTTAAACACTATCACAAGTGCAAAAAGTGTTTTTTCCACACCAATACAAGTGCAAAAGTTGTTTCCTGCACCAACACAAGTGCGAAAAGTAGTTTTTCAACACTAACACAAGTGCGAAAAGTGGTTTTTCAACACTAACACAAGTGCGAAAAGTGTTTTTTCAACACTAACAAGTGCGAAAAGTGGTTTTTCCACACTAATACAAGTGCAAAAGTGGTTTCCTGCACCAACACAAGTGCGAAAAGTGGTTTTTCAACACTAACACAAGTGCGAAAAGTGGTTTTTCAACACTATCACAAGTGCAAAAAGTGTTTTTTCCAAACTAATACAAGTGCAAAAGTGGTTTCCTGCACCAACACAAGTGCGAAAAGTGGTTTTTCAACACTAACACAAGTGTAAAAAGTGGTTTTTCAACACTATCACAAGTGCAAAAAGTGTTTTTTTCCACACTAATACAAGTGCAAAAGTGGTTTCCTGCACCAACACAAGTGCGAAAAGTGGTTTTTCAACACTAACACAAGTGCGAAAAGTGGTTTTTCAACACTATCACAAGTGCAAAAAGTGTTTTTTCCACACTAATACAAGTGCAAAAGTGGTTTCCTGCACCAACACAAGTGCAAAATGTGGTTTTTTAACACTAACACAAGTGCGAAAAGTGGTTTTTCAACACTAACACAAGTGCGAAAAGTGGTTTTTCAACACTAACACAAGTGCGAAAAGTGTTTTTTCAACACTAATACAAGTGCAAAAGTGGTTTCCTGCACCAACACAAGTGCGAAAAGTGGTTTTTCAACACTAACACAAGTGCGAAAAGTGGTTTTTCAACACTATCACAAGTGCAAAAAGTGTTTTTTCCACACTAATACAAGTGCAAAAGTGGTTTCCTGCACCAACACAAGTGCAAAATGTGGTTTTTTAACACTAACACAAGTGCGAAAAGTGGTTTTTCAACACTAACACAAGTGCGAAAAGTGGTTTTTCAACACTAACACAAGTGCGAAAAGTGGTTTTTCAACACTATCACAAGTGCAAAAAGTGTTTTTTCCACACTAATACAAGTGCAAAAGTGGTTTCCTGCACCAACACAAGTGCAAAATGTGGTTTTTTAACACTAACACAAGTGCGAAAAGTGGTTTTTCAATACTAACACAAGTGTAAAAAGTGGTTTTTCAACACTATCACAAGTGCAAAAAGTGTTTTTTCCACACTAATACAAGTGCAAAAGTGGTTTCCTGCACCAACACAAGTGCGAAAAGTGGTTTTTCAACACTAACACAAGTGCGAAAAGTGGTTTTTCAACACTATCACAAGTGCAAAAAGTGTTTTTTCCACACTAATACAAGTGCAAAAGTGGTTTCCTGCACCAACACAAGTGCAAAATGTGGTTTTTTAACACTAACACAAGTGCGAAAAGTGGTTTTTCAACACTAACACAAGTGCGAAAAGTGGTTTTTCAACACTAACACAAGTGCGAAAAGTGTTTTTTCAACACTAACACAAGTGCAAAAAGTGTTTTTTCCACACTAATACAAGTGCAAAAGTGGTTTCCTGCACCAACACAAGTGCGAAAAGTGGTTTTTCAACACTAACACAAGTGCGAAAAGTGGTTTTTCCACACTAACACAAGTGCGAAAAGTGGTTTTCCACACTAATACAAGTGCAAAAGTGGTTTCCTGCACCAACACAAGTGCGAAAAGTGGTTTTTCAACACTAACACAAGTGCGAAAAGTGGTTTTTCAACACTATCACAAGTGCAAAAAGTGTTTTTTCCACACTAATACAAGTGCAGAAGTGGTTTCCTGCACAAACACAAGTGCGAAAAGTGGTTTATCAACACTAACACAAGTGCGAAAAGTGGTTGTTCAACACTATCACAAGTGCAAAAAGTGTTTTTTCCACACTAATACAAGTGCAAAAGTGGTTTCCTGCACCAACACAAGTGCGAAAAGTGGTTTTTCAACACTATCACAAGTGCAAAAAGTGTTTTTACCACACTAATACAAGTGCAAAAGTGGTTTCCTGCACCAACACAAGTGCGAAAAGTGGTTTTTCAACACTAACACAAGTGCGAAAAGTGGTTTTTCAACACTAACACAAGTGTGAAAAGTGTTTTTTCCACACTAATACAAGTGCAAATGTGGTTTCCTACACCAACACGAGCGAAAAGTGGTTTTTCAACACTAACACAAGTGCGAAAAGTGGTTTTTCAACACTAACACAAGTGCGAAAAGTGGTTTTTCAACACGAACACAAGTGCGAAAAGCGGTTTTTCAACACTATCACAAGTGCAAAAAGTGTTTATTCCACACTAATACAAGTGCAAAAGTGGTTTCCTGCACCAACACAAGTGCGAAAAGTGGTTTTTCAACACTAACACAAGTGCGGAAAGTGGTTGTTCAACACTAACACAAGTGCGAAAAGTGGTTTTTTCAACACTAACACAAGTGCGAAAAGTGGTTTTTCAACACTAACACAAGTGCGAAAGTGGTTTCCTGCACCAACACATGTGCGAAAAGTCGTTTTTCAAACAGTAACACAAGTGCGAAAAGTGGTTTTTCAACACTATCACAAGTGCGAAAAAGTGGTTTTTCAACACTAACACAAGTGCGAAAAGTGGTTTTTCAACACTAACACAAGTGCGAAAAGTGGTTTTTTCACACTAATACAAGTGCAAAATTAGTTTCCTGCACCAACACGTGAGAAAAGTGGTTTTTCAACACTAACACAAGTGCGAAAAGTGGTTTTTTCAACACTATCACAAGTGCAAAAGGTGTTTTTTGCACACTAATACAAGTGCAAAAGTGGTTTCCTGCACCAACACAAGTGCGAAAAGTGGTTTTTTCAACACTAACACAAGTGCGAAAAGTGGTTTTTCAACACTAACACAAGTGCGAAAAGTGTTTTTTTCCACACTAATACAAGTGCAAAAGTGGTTTCCTGCACCAACACAAGTGCAAAAAGTGGTTTTTCAACACTAACACAAGTGCGAAAAGTGGTTTTTCAACACTAACACAAGTGCGAAAAGTGGTTTTTCAACACTAACACAAGTGCGAAAAGTGTTTTTTCCACACTAATACAAGTGCAAAAGTGGTTTCCTGCACCAACACAAGTGCGAAAAGTAGTTTTTCAACACTAACACAAGTGCGAAAAGTGGTTGTTCAACACTAACAAGTGCGAAAAGTGGTTTTTCAACACTAACACAAGTGTGAAAAGTGGTTTTTAAACACTATCACAAGTGCAAAAAGTGTTTTTTCCACACCAATACAAGTGCAAAAGTTGTTTCCTGCACCAACACAAGTGCGAAAAGTAGTTTTTCAACACTAACACAAGTGCGAAAAGTGGTTTTTCAACACTAACACAAGTGCGAAAAGTGGTTTTTCAACAATAACAAGTGCGAAAAGTGGTTTTTCCACACTAATACAAGTGCAAAAAGTGGTTTCCTGCACCAACACAAGTGCGAAAAGTGGTTTTTCAACACTAACACAAGTGCGAAAAGTGGTTTTTCAACACTATCACAAGTGCAAAAAGTGTTTTTTCCAAACTAATACAAGTGCAAAAGTGGTTTCCTGCACCAACACAAGTGCGAAAAGTGGTTTTTCAACACTAACACAAGTGTAAAAAGTGGTTTTTCAACACTATCACAAGTGCAAAAAGTGTTTTTTCCACACTAATACAAGTGCAAAAGTGGTTTCCTGCACCAACACAAGTGCGAAAAGTGGTTTTTCAACACTAACACAAGTGCGAAAAGTGGTTTTTCAACACTAACACAAGTGCAAAAAGTGGTTTTTCAACACTAACACAAGTGCGAAAAGTGTTTTTCCACACTATACAAGTGCAAATGTGGTTTCCTGCACCAACACAAGAGCGAAAATTGGTTTTTCAACACTAACACAAGTGCGAAAAGTGGTTTTTCAACAATAACACAAGTGCGAAAAGTGGTTTTTCAACACGAACACAAGTGCGAAAAGTGTTTTTTCAACACTAATACAAGTGCAAAAGTGGTTTCCTGCACCAACACAAGTGCAAAATGTGGTTTTTTTAACACTAACACAAGTGCGAAAAGTGGTTTTTCAACACTAACACAAGTGCGAAAAGTGGTTTTTCAACACTATCACAAGTGCAAAAAGTGTTTTTTCCACACTAATACAAGTGCAAAAGTGGTTTCCTGCACCAACACAAGTGCAAAATGTGGTTTTTTAACACTAACACAAGTGCGAAAAGTGGTTTTTCAACACTAACACAAGTGCGAAAAGTGGTTTTTCAACACTAACACAAGTGCGAAAAGTGTTTTTTCAACACTAACACAAGTGCAAAAAGTGTTTTTTCCACACTAATACAAGTGCAAAAGTGGTTTCCTGCACCAACACAAGTGCGAAAAGTGGTTTTTCAACACTAACACAAGTGCGAAAAGTGGTTTTTCCACACTAACACAAGTTCGAAAAGTGGTTTTCCACACTAATACAAGTGCAAAAGTGGTTTCCTGCACCAACACAAGTGCGAAAAGTGGTTTTTCAACACTAACACAAGTGCGAAAAGTGGTTTTTTCAACACTATCACAAGTGCAAAAAGTGTTTTTTCCACACTAATACAAGTGCAGAAGTGGTTTCCTGCACAAACACAAGTGCGAAAAGTGGTTTATCAACACTAACACAAGTGCGAAAAGTGGTTGTTCAACACTATCACAAGTGCAAAAAGTGTTTTTTCCACACTAATACAAGTGCAAAAGTGGTTTCCTGCACCAACACAAGTGCGAAAAGTGGTTTTTCAACACTATCACAAGTGCAAAAAGTGTTTTTACCACACTAATACAAGTGCATAAAGTGTTTTCCTGCACCAACACAAGTGGGAAAAGTGGTTTTTCAACACTAACACAAGTGCGAAAAGTGGTTTTTCCACACTAATACAAGTGCAAAAGTGGTTTCCTGCAACCAACACAAGTGCGAAAAGTGGTTTTTCAACACTAACACAAGTGCGAAAAGTGGTTTTTCAACACTATCACAAGTGCAAAAAGTGTTTTTTCCACACTAATTACAAGTGCAAAAGTGGTTTCCTGCACCAACACAAGTGCAAAAAGTGGTTTTTCAACACTAACACAAGTGCGAAAAGTGGTTTCCTGCACCAACACAAGTGCGAAAAGTGGTTTTTCAACACTAACACAAGTGCGGAAAGTGGTTTTTTCAACACTAACACAAGTGCAAAAAGTGGTTTTTCAACACTAACACAAGTGCGAAAAGTGTTTTTTCCACACTAATACAAGTGCAAAAGTGGTTTCCTGCACCAAACACAAGTGCGAAAAGTGGTTTTTCAACACTAACACAAGTGCGAAAAGTGGTTTTTTCCACACTAATACAAGTGCAAAAGTGGTTACCTGCACCAACACAAGTGCGAAAAGTGGTTTTTCCACACTAATACAAGTGCAAAAGTGGTTTCCTGCACCAACACAAGTGCGAAAAGTGGTTTTTCAACACTAACACAAGTGCGAAAAGTGGTTTTTCCACACTAATACAAGTGCAAAAGTGGTTTCCTGCACCAACACAAGTGCGAAAAGTGGTTTTTCAACACTATCACAAGTGCAAAAAGTGTTTTTTCCACACTAATACAAGTGCAAAAGTGGTTTCCTGCACCAACACAAGTGCGAAAAGTGGTTTTTTCAACACTAACACAAGTGCGAAAAGTGGTTTTTCAACACTAACACAAGTGCGAAAAGTGTTTTTCCACACTAATACAAGTGCAAAAGTGGTTTCCTGCACCAACACAAGTGCGAAAAGTGGTTTTTCAACACTAACACAAGTGCGAAAAGTGGTTTTTCAACACTAACACAAGTGCGAAAAGTGGTTTTTCCACACTAATACAAGTGCAAAAGTGGTTTCCTGCACCAACACAAGTGCGAAAAGTGGTTTTTCAACACTATCACAAGTGCAAAAATGTTTTTTCCACACTAATACAAGTGCAAAAGTGGTTTCCTGCACCAACACAAGTGCGAAAAGTGGTTTTTCAACACTAACACAAGTGTAAAAAGTGGTTTTTCAACACTATCACAAGTGCAAAAAGTGTTTTTTCCACACTAATACAAGTGCAAAAGTGGTTTCCTGCACCAACACAAGTGCGAAAAGTGGTTTTTCAACACTAACACAAGTGCGAAAAGTGGTTTTTCAACACTAACACAAGTGCAAAAAGTGGTTTTTCAACACTAACACAAGTGCGAAAAGTGTTTTTTCCACACTAATACAAGTGCAAATGTGGTTTCCTGCACCAACACAAGAGCGAAAAGTGGTTTTTCAACACTAACACAAGTGCGAAAAGTGGTTTTTCAACACCAACACAAGTGCGAAAAGTGGTTTTTCAACACGAACACAAGTGCGAAAAGTGTTTTTTCCACACTAATACAAGTGCAAAAGTGGTTTCCTGCACCAACACAAGTGCAAAATGTGGTTTTTTAACACTAACACAAGTGCGAAAAGTGGTTTTTCAACACTATCACAAGTGCAAAAAGTGTTTTTCCACACTAATACAAGTGCAAAAGTGGTTTCCTGCACCAACACAAGTGCAAAATGTGGTTTTTTAACACTAACACAAGTGCGAAAAGTGGTTTTTCAACACTAACACAAGTGCGAAAAGTGGTTTTTCAACACTAACACAAGTGCGAAAAGTGTTTTTTCAACACTAACACAAGTGCGAAAAGTGTTTTTTCCACACTAATACAAGTGCAAAAGTGGTTTCCTGCACCAACACAAGTGCGAAAAGTGGTTTTTCAACACTAACACAAGTGCGAAAAGTGGTTTTTCCACACTAATACAAGTGCAAAATTGGTTTCCTGCACCAACACGTGAGAAAAGTGGTTTTTCAACACTAACACAAGTGCGAAAAGTGGTTTTTCAACACTATCACAAGTGCAAAAAGTGTTTTTTCCACACTAATACAAGTGCAAAAGTGGTTTCCTGCACCAACACAAGTGCGAAAAGTGGTTTTTCAACACTAACACAAGTGCGAAAAGTGGTTTTTCAACACTAACACAAGTGCGAAAAGTGTTTTTCCACACTAATACAAGTGCAAAAGTGGTTTCCTGCACCAACACAAGTGCGAAAAGTGGTTTTTCAACACTAACACAAGTGCGAAAAGTGGTTTTTCAACACTAACACAAGTGCGAAAAGTGGTTTTCCACACTAATACAAGTGCAAAAGTGGTTTCCTGCACCAACACAAGTGCGAAAAGTGGTTTTTCAACACTATCACAAGTGCAAAAATGTTTTTTCCACACTAATACAAGTGCAAAAGTGGTTTCCTGCACCAACACAAGTGCGAAAAGTGGTTTTTCAACACTATCGCAAGTGCAAAAAGTGTTTTTTCCACACTAATACAAGTGCAAAAGTGGTTTCCTGCACAAACACAAGTGCGAAAAGTGGTTTTTCAACACTAACACAAGTGCGAAAAGTGGTTTTTCAACACTAACACAAGTGTGAAAAGTGGTTTTCCACACTAATACAAGTGCAAAAGTGGTTTCCTGCACCAACACAAGTGCGAAAAGTGGTTTTTCAACACTAACACAAGTGCGAAAAGTGGTTTTTCAACACTATCACAAGTGCAAAAAGTGTTTTTTCCACACTAATACAAGTGCAGAAGTGGTTTCCTGCACAAACACAAGTGCGAAAAGTGGTTTATCAACACTAACACAAGTGCGAAAAGTGGTTGTTCAACACTATCACAAGTGCAAAAAGTGTTTTTTCCACACTAATACAAGTGCAAAAGTGGTTTCCTGCACCAACACAAGTGCGAAAAGTGGTTTTTCAACACTATCACAAGTGCAAAAAGTGTTTTTACCACACTAATACAAGTGCAAAAGTGTTTTCCTGCACCAACACAAGTGGGAAAAGTGGTTTTTCAACACTAACACAAGTGCGAAAAGTGGTTTTTCCACACTAATACAAGTGCAAAAGTGGTTTCCTGCACCAACACAAGTGCGAAAAGTGGTTTTTCAACACTAACACGAGTGCGAAAAGTGGTTTTTCAACACTATCACAAGTGCAAAAAGTGTTTTTTCCACACTAATACAAGTG
>NW_027618060.1:0-86959 GCF_964187855.1 Myxine glutinosa | reverse complement strand
CACTTTTTGCACTTGTGTTAGTGTTGAAAAACCACTTTTCACACTTGTGTTTGTGCAGGAAACCACTTTTGCACTTGTATTAGTGTGGAAAAAACACTTTTTGCACTTGTGATAGTGTTGAAAAACCACTTTTCGCACTGGTGTTGGTGCAGGAAACCACTTTTGCACTTGTATTAGTGTGGAAAAACCACTTTTCGCACTTGTGTTAGTGTTGAAAAACCACTTTTTGCGCTTGTGTTGGTGCAGGAAACCACTTTTTGCACTTGTATTCGTGTGGAAAAAACACTTTTTGCACTTGTGATAGTGTTGAAAAACCACTTTTCGCACTTATGTTAGTGTTGAAAAACCACTTTTCGCACTTGTGTTGGTGCAGGAAACCACTTTTGCACTTGTATTAGTGTGGAAAAACCACTTTTCGCACTTGTGTTAGTGTTGAAAAACCACTTTTCGCACTTGTGTTGGTGCAGGAAACCACTTTTGCACTTGTATTAGTGTGGAAAAAACACTTTTTGCACTTGTGATAGTGTTGAAAAACCACTTTTCGCACTTGTGTTAGTGTGGAAAAACCACTTTTCGCACTTGTGTTAGTGTTGAAAAACCACTTTTCGCAATTGTGTTGGTGCAGGAAACCACTATTGCACTTGTATTAGTGTGTAAAAAACACTTTTTGCACTTGTGATAGTGTTGAAAAACCACTTTCGCACTTGTGTTAGTGTTGAAAAACCACTTTTCGCACTTGTGTTGGTGCAGGAAACCACTTTTGCACTTGTATTAGTGTGGAAAAACCACTTTTCGCACTTGTGTTAGTGTTGAAAAACCACTTTTCGCACTTGTGTTAGTGTTGAAAAACCACTTTTCGCACTTGTGTTGGTGCAGGAAACCACTTTTGCACTTGTATTAGTGTGGAAAAAACACTTTTTGCACTTGTGATAGTGTTGAAAAACCACTTTTCGCACTTGCGTTAGTGTGGAAAAACCACTTTTCGCACTTGTGTTAGTGTTGAAAAACCACTTTTCGCACTTGTGTTAGTGTTGAAAAACCACTTTTCGCACTTGTGTTGGTGCAGGAAACCACTTTTGCACTTGTATTAGTGTGGAAAAAACACTTTTTGCACTTGTGATAGTGTTGAAAAACCACTTTTCGCACTTGCGTTAGTGTGGAAAAACCACTTTTCGCACTTGTGTTAGTGTTGAAAAACCACTTTTCGCACTTGTGTTAGTGTTGAAAAACCACTTTTCGCACTTGTGTTGGTGCAGGAAACCACTATTGCACTTGTATTAGTGTGGAAAAAACACTTTTTGCACTTGTGATAGTGTTGAAAAACCACTTTCGCACTTGTGTTAGTGTTGAAAAACCACGTTTCGCACTTGTGTTAGTGTTGAAAAACCACTTTTCGCACTTGTGTTGGTGCAGGAAACCACTTTTGCACTTGTATTAGTGTGGAAAAAACACTTTTTGCACTTGTGATAGTGTTGAAAAACCACTTTTCGCACTTATGTTAGTGTTGAAAAACCACTTTTCGCACTTGTGTTGGTGCAGGAAACCACTTTTGCACTTGTATTAGTGTGGAAAAACCACTTTTCGCACTTGTGTTAGTGTTGAAAAAACACTTTTCGCACTTGTGTTAGTGTTGAAAAACCACGTTTCGCACTTGTGTTAGTGTTGAAAAACCACTTTTCGCACTTGTGTTTGTGCAGGAAACCACTTTTGCACTTGTATTAGTGTGGAAAAAACACTTTTTGCACTTGTGATAGTGTTGAAAAACCACTTTTCGCACTTGTGTTGGTGCAGGAAACCACTTTTGCACTTGTATTAGTGTGGAAAAACCACTTTTCGCACTTGTGTTAGTGTTGAAAAACCACTTTTCGCACTTGTGTTCATGTTGAAAAACCATGTTTCGCACTTGTGTTAGTGTTGAAAAACCACTTTTTGCACTTGTGTTGGTGCAGGAAACCACTTTTTGCACTTGTATTAGTGTGGAAAAAACACTTTTTGCACTTGTAATAGTGTTGAAAAACCACTTTTCGCACTTATGTTAGTGTTGAAAAACCACTTTTCGCATTTGTGTTGGTGCAGGAAACCACTTTTGCACTTGTATTAGTGTGGAAAAACCACTTTTCGCACTTGTGTTAGTGTTGAAAAAACACTTTTTGCACTTGTGTTAGTGTTGAAAAACCACTTTTCGCACTTGTGTTTGTGCAGGAAACCACTTTTGCACTTGTATTAGTGTGGAAAAAACACTTTTTGCACTTGTGATAGTGTTGAAAAACCACTTTTCGCACTGGTGTTGGTGCAGGAAACCACTTTTGCACTTGTATTAGTGTGGAAAAACCACTTTTCGCACTTGTGTTAGTGTTGAAAAACCACTTTTCGCACTTGTGTTAGTGTTGAAAAACCACTTTTCGCACTTGTGTTAGTGTTGAAAAAACACGTTTCGCACTTGTGTTGGTGCAGGAAACCACTTTTGCACTTGTATTAGTGTTGAAAAACCATTTTACGCACTTGTGTTAGTGTTGAAAAACCACTTTTCGCACTTGTGTTGGTGCAGGAAACCACTTTTGCACTTGTATTAGTGTGGAATAATCACTTTTCGCACTTGTGTTGGTGCAGGAAACCACTTTTGCACTTGTATTAGTGTGGAAAAACCACTTTTCGCACTTGTGTTAGTGTTGAAAAACCACTTTTCGCACTTGTGTTGGTGCAGGAAACCACTTTTGCACTTGTATTAGTGTGGAAAAAACACTTTTTGCACTTATGATAGTGTTGAAAAACCACTTTTCGCACTTGTGTTAGTGTTGAAAAACCACTTTTCGCACTTGTGTTGGTGCAGGAAAGCACTTTTGCACTTGTATTAGTGTGGAAAAAACACTTTTTGCACTTGTGATATTGTTGAAAAACCACTTTTCGCACTTGTGTTAGTGTTGAAAAACCACTTTTCGCACCTGTGTTCGTGCAGGAAACCACTTTTGCACTTGTATTAGTGTGGAAAAACCACTTTTCGCACTTGTGTTAGTGTTGAAAAACCACTTTTCGCACTTGTGTTAGTGTTGAAAAACCACTTTTCGCACTTGTGTTGGTGCAGGAAACTACTATTGCACTTGTATTAGTGTGGAAAAAACACTTTTTGCACTTGTGGTAGTGTTGAAAAACCACTTTTGCACTTGTGTTAGTGTTGAAAAACCACTTTTCGCACTTGTGTTGGTGCAGGAAACCACTTTTGCACTTGTATTAGTGTGGAAAAACCACTTTTCGCACTTGTGTTAGTGTTGAAAAACCACTTTTCGCACTTGTGTTCATGTTGAAAAACCACGTTTCGCACTTGTGTTAGTGTTGAAAAACCACTTTTTGCACTTGTGTTGGTGCAGGAAACCACTTTTTGCACTTGTATTAGTGTGGAAAAAACACTTTTTGCACTTGTGATAGTGTTGAAAAACCACTTTTCGCACTTATGTTAGTGTTGAAAAACCACTTTTCGCATTTGTGTTGGTGCAGGAAACCACTTTTGCACTTGTATTAGTGTGGAAAAACCACTTTTCGCACTTGTGTTAGTGTTGAAAAAACACTTTTTGCACTTGTGTTAGTGTTGAAAAACCACTTTTCGCACTTGTGTTTGTGCAGGAAACCACTTTTGCACTTGTATTAGTGTGGAAAAAACACTTTTTGCACTTGTGATAGTGTTGAAAAACCACTTTTCGCACTGGTGTTGGTGCAGGAAACCACTTTTGCACTTGTATTAGTGTGGAAAAACCACTTTTCGCACTTGTGTTAGTGTTGAAAAACCACTTTTCGCACTTGTGTTAGTGTTGAAAAACCACTTTTCGCACTTGTGTTAGTGTTGAAAAAACACGTTTCGCACTTGTGTTGGTGCAGGAAACCACTTTTGCACTTGTATTAGTGTTGAAAAACCACTTTCGCACTTGTGTTAGTGTTGAAAAACCACGTTTCGCACTTGTGTTAGTGTTGAAAAACCACTTTTCGCACTTGTGTTAGTGTTGAAAAAACACGTTTCGCACTTGTGTTGGTGCAGGAAACCACTTTTGCACTTGTATTAGTGTTGAAAAACCACTTTTCGCACTTGTGTTAGTGTTGAAAAAACACGTTTCGCACTTGTGTTGGTGCAGGAAACCACTTTTGCACTTGTATTAGTGTTGAAAAACCACTTTCGCACTTGTGTTAGTGTTGAAAAACCACGTTTCGCACTTGTGTTAGTGTTGAAAAACCACTTTTCGCACTTGTGTTGGTGCAGGAAACCACTTTTGCACTTGTATTAGTGTGGAAAAACCACTTTTCGCACTTGTGTTAGTGTTGAAAAAACACTTTTCGCACTTGTGTTAGTGTTGAAAAACCACGTTTCGCACTTGTGTTAGTGTTGAAAAACCACTTTTCGCACTTGTGTTTGTGCAGGAAACCACTTTTGCACTTGTATTAGTGTGGAAAAAACACTTTTTGCACTTGTGATAGTGTTGAAAAACCACTTTTCGCACTTGTGTTGGTGCAGGAAACCACTTTTGCACTTGTATTAGTGTGGAAAAACCACTTTTCGCACTTGTGTTAGTGTTGAAAAACCACTTTTCGCACTTGTGTTCATGTTGAAAAACCACGTTTCGCACTTGTGTTAGTGTTGAAAAACCACTTTTTGCACTTGTGTTGGTGCAGGAAACCACTTTTTGCACTTGTATTAGTGTGGAAAAAACACTTTTTGCACTTGTGATAGTGTTGAAAAACCACTTTTCGCACTTATGTTAGTGTTGAAAAACCACTTTTCGCATTTGTGTTGGTGCAGGAAACCACTTTTGCACTTGTATTAGTGTGGAAAAACCACTTTTCGCACTTGTGTTAGTGTTGAAAAAACACTTTTTGCACTTGTGTTAGTGTTGAAAAACCACTTTTCGCACTTGTGTTTGTGCAGGAAACCACTTTTGCACTTGTATTAGTGTGGAAAAAACACTTTTTGCACTTGTGATAGTGTTGAAAAACCACTTTTCGCACTGGTGTTGGTGCAGGAAACCACTTTTGCACTTGTATTAGTGTGGAAAAACCACTTTTCGCACTTGTGTTAGTGTTGAAAAACCACTTTTCGCACTTGTGTTAGTGTTGAAAAACCACTTTTCGCACTTGTGTTAGTGTTGAAAAAACACGTTTCGCACTTGTGTTGGTGCAGGAAACCACTTTTGCACTTGTATTAGTGTTGAAAAACCATTTTACGCACTTGTGTTAGTGTTGAAAAACCACTTTTCGCACTTGTGTTGGTGCAGGAAACCACTTTTGCACTTGTATTAGTGTGGAAAAATCACTTTTCGCACTTGTGTTGGTGCAGGAAACCACTTTTGCACTTGTATTAGTGTGGAAAAACCACTTTTCGCACTTGTGTTAGTGTTGAAAAACCACTTTTCGCACTTGTGTTGGTGCAGGAAACCACTTTTGCACTTGTATTAGTGTGGAAAAAACACTTTTTGCACTTATGATAGTGTTGAAAAACCACTTTTCGCACTTGTGTTAGTGTTGAAAAACCACTTTTCGCACTTGTGTTGGTGCAGGAAACCACTTTTGCACTTGTATTAGTGTGGAAAAAACACTTTTTGCACTTGTGATATTGTTGAAAAACCACTTTTCGCACTTGTGTTAGTGTTGAAAAACCACTTTTCGCACCTGTGTTGGTGCAGGAAACCACTTTTGCACTTGTATTAGTGTGGAAAAACCACTTTTCGCACTTGTGTTAGTGTTGAAAAACCACTTTTCGCACTTGTGTTAGTGTTGAAAAACCACTTTTCGCACTTGTGTTGGTGCAGGAAACTACTATTGCACTTGTATTAGTGTGGAAAAAACACTTTTTGCACTTGTGGTAGTGTTGAAAAACCACTTTTGCACTTGTGTTAGTGTTGAAAAACCACTTTTCGCACTTGTGTTGGTGCAGGAAACCACTTTTGCACTTGTATTAGTGTGGAAAAACCACTTTTCGCACTTGTGTTAGTGTTGAAAAACCACTTTTCGCACTTGTGTTCATGTTGAAAAACCACGTTTCGCACTTGTGTTAGTGTTGAAAAACCACTTTTTGCACTTGTGTTGGTGCAGGAAACCACTTTTTGCACTTGTATTAGTGTGGAAAAAACACTTTTTGCACTTGTGATAGTGTTGAAAAAACACTTTTCGCACTTATGTTAGTGTTGAAAAACCACTTTTCGCATTTGTGTTGGTGCAGGAAACCACTTTTGCACTTGTATTAGTGTGGAAAAACCACTTTTCGCACTTGTGTTAGTGTTGAAAAAACACTTTTTGCACTTGTGTTAGTGTTGAAAAACCACTTTTCGCACTTGTGTTTGTGCAGGAAACCACTTTTGCACTTGTATTAGTGTGGAAAAAACACTTTTTGCACTTGTGATAGTGTTGAAAAACCACTTTTCGCACTGGTGTTGGTGCAGGAAACCACTTTTGCACTTGTATTAGTGTGGAAAAACCACTTTTCGCACTTGTGTTAGTGTTGAAAAACCACTTTTCGCACTTGTGTTAGTGTTGAAAAACCACTTTTCGCACTTGTGTTGGTGCAGGAAACCACTTCTGCACTTGTATTAGTGTGGAAAAACCACTTTTCGCACTTGTGTTAGTGTTGAAAAACCACTTTTCGCACTTGTGTTGGTGCAGGAAACCACTTTTGCACTTGTATTAGTGTGGAAAAAACACTTTTTGCACTTGTGATAGTGTTGAAAAACCACTTTTCGCACTTGTGTTAGTGTGGAAAAACCACTTTTCGCACTTGTGTTAGTGTTGAAAAACCACTTTTCGCAATTGTGTTGGTGCAGGAAACCACTATTGCACTTGTATTAGTGTGTAAAAAACACTTTTTGCACTTGTGATAGTGTTGAAAAACCACTTTCGCACTTGTGTTAGTGTTGAAAAACCACTTTTCGCACTTGTGTTGGTGCAGGAAACCACTTTTGCACTTGTATTAGTGTGGAAAAACCACTTTTCGCACTTGTGTTAGTGTTGAAAAACCACTTTTCGCACTTGTGTTAGTGTTGAAAAACCACTTTTCGCACTTGTGTTGGTGCAGGAAACCACTTTTGCACTTGTATTAGTGTGGAAAAAACACTTTTTGCACTTGTGATAGTGTTGAAAAACCACTTTTCGCACTTGCGTTAGTGTGGAAAAACCACTTTTCGCACTTGTGTTAGTGTTGAAAAACCACTTTTCGCACTTGTGTTAGTGTTGAAAAACCACTTTTCGCACTTGTGTTGGTGCAGGAAACCACTTTTGCACTTGTATTAGTGTGGAAAAAACACTTTTTGCACTTGTGATAGTGTTGAAAAACCACTTTTCGCACTTGCGTTAGTGTGGAAAAACCACTTTTCGCACTTGTGTTAGTGTTGAAAAACCACTTTTCGCACTTGTGTTAGTGTTGAAAAACCACTTTTCGCACTTGTGTTGGTGCAGGAAACCACTATTGCACTTGTATTAGTGTGGAAAAAACACTTTTTGCACTTGTGATAGTGTTGAAAAACCACTTTCGCACTTGTGTTAGTGTTGAAAAACCACGTTTCGCACTTGTGTTAGTGTTGAAAAACCACTTTTCGCACTTGTGTTGGTGCAGGAAACCACTTTTGCACTTGTATTAGTGTGGAAAAAACACTTTTTGCACTTGTGATAGTGTTGAAAACCCACTTTTCGCACTTATGTTAGTGTTGAAAAACCACTTTTCGCACTTGTGTTGGTGCAGGAAACCACTTTTGCACTTGTATTAGTGTGGAAAAACCACTTTTCGCACTTGTGTTAGTGTTGAAAAAACACTTTTCGCACTTGTGTTAGTGTTGAAAAACCACGTTTCGCACTTGTGTTAGTGTTGAAAAACCACTTTTCGCACTTGTGTTTGTGCAGGAAACCACTTTTGCACTTGTATTAGTGTGGAAAAAACACTTTTTGCACTTGTGATAGTGTTGAAAAACCACTTTTCGCACTTGTGTTGGTGCAGGAAACCACTTTTGCACTTGTATTAGTGTGGAAAAACCACTTTTCGCACTTGTGTTAGTGTTGAAAAACCACTTTTCGCACTTGTGTTCATGTTGAAAAACCATGTTTCGCACTTGTGTTAGTGTTGAAAAACCACTTTTTGCACTTGTGTTGGTGCAGGAAACCACTTTTTGCACTTGTATTAGTGTGGAAAAAACACTTTTTGCACTTGTGATAGTGTTGAAAAACCACTTTTCGCACTTATGTTAGTGTTGAAAAACCACTTTTCGCATTTGTGTTGGTGCAGGAAACCACTTTTGCACTTGTATTAGTGTGGAAAAACCACTTTTCGCACTTGTGTTAGTGTTGAAAAAACACTTTTTGCACTTGTGTTAGTGTTGAAAAACCACTTTTCGCACTTGTGTTTGTGCAGGAAACCACTTTTGCACTTGTATTAGTGTGGAAAAAACACTTTTTGCACTTGTGATAGTGTTGAAAAACCACTTTTCGCACTGGTGTTGGTGCAGGAAACCACTTTTGCACTTGTATTAGTGTGGAAAAACCACTTTTCGCACTTGTGTTAGTGTTGAAAAACCACTTTTCGCACTTGTGTTAGTGTTGAAAAACCACTTTTCGCACTTGTGTTAGTGTTGAAAAAACACGTTTCGCACTTGTGTTGGTACAGGAAACCACTTTTGCACTTGTATTAGTGTTGAAAAACCATTTTACGCACTTGTGTTAGTGTTGAAAAACCACTTTTCGCACTTGTGTTGGTGCAGGAAACCACTTTTGCACTTGTATTAGTGTGGAAAAATCACTTTTCGCACTTGTGTTGGTGCAGGAAACCACTTTTGCACTTGTATTAGTGTGGAAAAACCACTTTTCGCACTTGTGTTAGTGTTGAAAAAACACTTTTTGCACTTGTGTTAGTGTTGAAAAACCACTTTTCGCACTTGTGTTTGTGCAGGAAACCACTTTTGCACTTGTATTAGTGTGGAAAAAACACTTTTTGCACTTGTGATAGTGTTGAAAAACCACTTTTCGCACTGGTGTTGGTGCAGGAAACCACTTTTGCACTTGTATTAGTGTGGAAAAACCACTTTTCGCACTTGTGTTAGTGTTGAAAAACCACTTTTCGCACTTGTGTTAGTGTTGAAAAACCACTTTTCGCACTTGTGTTAGTGTTGAAAAAACACGTTTCGCACTTGTGTTGGTGCAGGAAACCACTTTTGCACTTGTATTAGTGTTGAAAAACCACTTTCGCACTTGTGTTAGTGTTGAAAAACCACGTTTCGCACTTGTGTTAGTGTTGAAAAACCACTTTTCGCACTTGTGTTGGTGCAGGAAACCACTTTTGCACTTGTATTAGTGTGGAAAAAACACTTTTTGCACTTGTGATAGTGTTGAAAAACCACTTTTTGCACTTATGTTAGTGTTGAAAAACCACTTTTCGCACTTGTGTTGGTGCAGGAAACCACTTTTGCACTTGTATTAGTGTGGAAAAACCACTTTTCGCACTTGTGTTAGTGTTGAAAAAACACTTTTCGCACTTGTGTTAGTGTTGAAAAACCACGTTTCGCACTTGTGTTAGTGTTGAAAAACCACTTTTCGCACTTGTGTTTGTGCAGGAAACCACTTTTGCACTTGTATTAGTGTGGAAAAAACACTTTTTGCACTTGTGATAGTGTTGAAAAACCACTTTTCGCACTTGTGTTGGTGCAGGAAACCACTTTTGCACTTGTATTAGTGTGGAAAAACCACTTTTCGCACTTCTGTTAGTGTTGAAAAACCACTTTTCGCACTTGTGTTCATGTTGAAAAACCACGTTTCGCACTTGTGTTAGTGTTGAAAAACCACTTTTTGCACTTGTGTTGGTGCAGGAAACCACTTTTTGCACTTGTATTAGTGTGGAAAAAACACTTTTTGCACTTGTGATAGTGTTGAAAAACCACTTTTCGCACTTATGTTAGTGTTGAAAAACCACTTTTCGCATTTGTGTTGGTGCAGGAAACCACTTTTGCACTTGTATTAGTGTGGAAAAACCACTTTTCGCACTTGTGTTAGTGTTGAAAAAACACTTTTTGCACTTGTGTTAGTGTTGAAAAACCACTTTTCGCACTTGTGTTTGTGCAGGAAACCACTTTTGCACTTGTATTAGTGTGGAAAAAACACTTTTTGCACTTGTGATAGTGTTGAAAAACCACTTTTCGCACTGGTGTTGGTGCAGGAAACCACTTTTGCACTTGAATTAGTGTGGAAAAACCACTTTTCGCACTTGTGTTAGTGTTGAAAAACCACTTTTCGCACTTGTGTTAGTGTTGAAAAACCACTTTTCGCACTTGTGTTAGTGTTGAAAAAACACGTTTCGCACTTGTGTTGGTGCAGGAAACCACTTTTGCACTTGTATTAGTGTTGAAAAACCATTTTACGCACTTGTGTTAGTGTTGAAAAACCACTTTTCGCACTTGTGTTGGTGCAGGAAACCACTTTTGCACTTGTATTAGTGTGGAAAAATCACTTTTCGCACTTGTGTTGGTGCAGGAAACCACTTTTGCACTTGTATTAGTGTGGAAAAACCACTTTTCGCACTTGTGTTAGTGTTGAAAAACCACTTTTCGCACTTGTGTTGGTGCAGGAAACCACTTTTGCACTTGTATTAGTGTGGAAAAAACACTTTTTGCACTTATGATAGTGTTGAAAAACCACTTTTCGCACTTGTGTTAGTGTTGAAAAACCACTTTTCGCACTTGTGTTGGTGCAGGAAACCACTTTTGCACTTGTATTAGTGTGGAAAAAACACTTTTTGCACTTGTGATATTGTTGAAAAACCACTTTTCGCACTTGTGTTAGTGTTGAAAAACCACTTTTCGCACCTGTGTTGGTGCAGGAAACCACTTTTGCACTTGTATTAGTGTGGAAAAACCACTTTTCGCACTTGTGTTAGTGTTGAAAAACCACTTTTCGCACTTGTGTTAGTGTTGAAAAACCACTTTTCGCACTTGTGTTGGTGCAGGAAACTACTATTGCACTTGTATTAGTGTGGAAAAAACACTTTTTGCACTTGTGGTAGTGTTGAAAAACCACTTTTGCACTTGTGTTAGTGTTGAAAAACCACTTTTCGCACTTGTGTTGGTGCAGGAAACCACTTTTGCACTTGTATTAGTGTGGAAAAACCACTTTTCGCACTTGTGTTAGTGTTGAAAAACCACTTTTCGCACTTGTGTTCATGTTGAAAAACCACGTTTCGCACTTGTGTTAGTGTTGAAAAACCACTTTTTGCACTTGTGTTGGTGCAGGAAACCACTTTTTGCACTTGTATTAGTGTGGAAAAAACACTTTTTGCACTTGTGATAGTGTTGAAAAAACACTTTTCGCACTTATGTTAGTGTTGAAAAACCACTTTTCGCATTTGTGTTGGTGCAGGAAACCACTTTTGCACTTGTATTAGTGTGGAAAAACCACTTTTCGCACTTGTGTTAGTGTTGAAAAAACACTTTTTGCACTTGTGTTAGTGTTGAAAAACCACTTTTCGCACTTGTGTTTGTGCAGGAAACCACTTTTGCACTTGTATTAGTGTGGAAAAAACACTTTTTGCACTTGTGATAGTGTTGAAAAACCACTTTTCGCACTGGTGTTGGTGCAGGAAACCACTTTTGCGCTTGTATTAGTGTGGAAAAACCACTTTTCGCACTTGTGTTAGTGTTGAAAAACCACTTTTCGCACTTGTGTTAGTGTTGAAAAACCACTTTTCGCACTTGTGTTGGTGCAGGAAACCACTTCTGCACTTGTATTAGTGTGGAAAAACCACTTTTCGCACTTGTGTTAGTGTTGAAAAACCACTTTTCGCACTTGTGTTGGTGCAGGAAACCACTTTTGCACTTGTATTAGTGTGGAAAAAACACTTTTTGCACTTGTGATAGTGTTGAAAAACCACTTTTCGCACTTGTGTTAGTGTGGAAAAACCACTTTTCGCACTTGTGTTAGTGTTGAAAAACCACTTTTCGCAATTGTGTTGGTGCAGGAAACCACTATTGCACTTGTATTAGTGTGTAAAAAACACTTTTTGCACTTGTGATAGTGTTGAAAAACCACTTTCGCACTTGTGTTAGTGTTGAAAAACCACTTTTCGCACTTGTGTTGGTGCAGGAAACCACTTTTGCACTTGTATTAGTGTGGAAAAACCACTTTTCGCACTTGTGTTAGTGTTGAAAAACCACTTTTCGCACTTGTGTTAGTGTTGAAAAACCACTTTTCGCACTTGTGTTGGTGCAGGAAACCACTTTTGCACTTGTATTAGTGTGGAAAAAACACTTTTTGCACTTGTGATAGTGTTGAAAAACCACTTTTCGCACTTGCGTTAGTGTGGAAAAACCACTTTTCGCACTTGTGTTAGTGTTGAAAAACCACTTTTCGCACTTGTGTTAGTGTTGAAAAACCACTTTTCGCACTTGTGTTGGTGCAGGAAACCACTTTTGCACTTGTATTAGTGTGGAAAAAACACTTTTTGCACTTGTGATAGTGTTGAAAAACCACTTTTCGCACTTGCGTTAGTGTGGAAAAACCACTTTTCGCACTTGTGTTAGTGTTGAAAAACCACTTTTCGCACTTGTGTTAGTGTTGAAAAACCACTTTTCGCACTTGTGTTGGTGCAGGAAACCACTATTGCACTTGTATTAGTGTGGAAAAAACACTTTTTGCACTTGTGATAGTGTTGAAAAACCACTTTCGCACTTGTGTTAGTGTTGAAAAACCACGTTTCGCACTTGTGTTAGTGTTGAAAAACCACTTTTCGCACTTGTGTTGGTGCAGGAAACCACTTTTGCACTTGTATTAGTGTGGAAAAAACACTTTTTGCACTTGTGATAGTGTTGAAAACCCACTTTTCGCACTTATGTTAGTGTTGAAAAACCACTTTTCGCACTTGTGTTGGTGCAGGAAACCACTTTTGCACTTGTATTAGTGTGGAAAAACCACTTTTCGCACTTGTGTTAGTGTTGAAAAAACACTTTTCGCACTTGTGTTAGTGTTGAAAAACCACGTTTCGCACTTGTGTTAGTGTTGAAAAACCACTTTTCGCACTTGTGTTTGTGCAGGAAACCACTTTTGCACTTGTATTAGTGTGGAAAAAACACTTTTTGCACTTGTGATAGTGTTGAAAAACCACTTTTCGCACTTGTGTTGGTGCAGGAAACCACTTTTGCACTTGTATTAGTGTGGAAAAACCACTTTTCGCACTTGTGTTAGTGTTGAAAAACCACTTTTCGCACTTGTGTTCATGTTGAAAAACCATGTTTCGCACTTGTGTTAGTGTTGAAAAACCACTTTTTGCACTTGTGTTGGTGCAGGAAACCACTTTTTGCACTTGTATTAGTGTGGAAAAAACACTTTTTGCACTTGTGATAGTGTTGAAAAACCACTTTTCGCACTTATGTTAGTGTTGAAAAACCACTTTTCGCATTTGTGTTGGTGCAGGAAACCACTTTTGCACTTGTATTAGTGTGGAAAAACCACTTTTCGCACTTGTGTTAGTGTTGAAAAAACACTTTTTGCACTTGTGTTAGTGTTGAAAAACCACTTTTCGCACTTGTGTTTGTGCAGGAAACCACTTTTGCACTTGTATTAGTGTGGAAAAAACACTTTTTGCACTTGTGATAGTGTTGAAAAACCACTTTTCGCACTGGTGTTGGTGCAGGAAACCACTTTTGCACTTGTATTAGTGTGGAAAAACCACTTTTCGCACTTGTGTTAGTGTTGAAAAACCACTTTTCGCACTTGTGTTAGTGTTGAAAAACCACTTTTCGCACTTGTGTTAGTGTTGAAAAAACACGTTTCGCACTTGTGTTGGTGCAGGAAACCACTTTTGCACTTGTATTAGTGTTGAAAAACCATTTTACGCACTTGTGTTAGTGTTGAAAAACCACTTTTCGCACTTGTGTTGGTGCAGGAAACCACTTTTGCACTTGTATTAGTGTGGAAAAATCACTTTTCGCACTTGTGTTGGTGCAGGAAACCACTTTTGCACTTGTATTAGTGTGGAAAAACCACTTTTCGCACTTGTGTTAGTGTTGAAAAACCACTTTTCGCACTTGTGTTGGTGCAGGAAACCACTTTTGCACTTGTATTAGTGTGGAAAAAACACTTTTTGCACTTATGATAGTGTTGAAAAACCACTTTTCGCACTTGTGTTAGTGTTGAAAAACCACTTTTCGCACTTGTGTTGGTGCAGGAAACCACTTTTGCACTTGTATTAGTGTGGAAAAAACACTTTTTGCACTTGTGATATTGTTGAAAAACCACTTTTCGCACTTGTGTTAGTGTTGAAAAACCACTTTTCGCACCTGTGTTGGTGCAGGAAACCACTTTTGCACTTGTATTAGTGTGGAAAAACCACTTTTCGCACTTGTGTTAGTGTTGAAAAACCACTTTTCGCACTTGTGTTAGTGTTGAAAAACCACTTTTCGCACTTGTGTTGGTGCAGGAAACTACTATTGCACTTGTATTAGTGTGGAAAAAACACTTTTTGCACTTGTGGTAGTGTTGAAAAACCACTTTTGCACTTGTGTTAGTGTTGAAAAACCACTTTTCGCACTTGTGTTGGTGCAGGAAACCACTTTTGCACTTGTATTAGTGTGGAAAAACCACTTTTCGCACTTGTGTTAGTGTTGAAAAACCACTTTTCGCACTTGTGTTCATGTTGAAAAACCACGTTTCGCACTTGTGTTAGTGTTGAAAAACCACTTTTTGCACTTGTGTTGGTGCAGGAAACCACTTTTTGCACTTGTATTAGTGTGGAAAAAACACTTTTTGCACTTGTGATAGTGTTGAAAAAACACTTTTCGCACTTATGTTAGTGTTGAAAAACCACTTTTCGCATTTGTGTTGGTGCAGGAAACCACTTTTGCACTTGTATTAGTGTGGAAAAACCACTTTTCGCACTTGTGTTAGTGTTGAAAAAACACTTTTTGCACTTGTGTTAGTGTTGAAAAACCACTTTTCGCACTTGTGTTTGTGCAGGAAACCACTTTTGCACTTGTATTAGTGTGGAAAAAACACTTTTTGCACTTGTGATAGTGTTGAAAAACCACTTTTCGCACTGGTGTTGGTGCAGGAAACCACTTTTGCACTTGTATTAGTGTGGAAAAACCACTTTTCGCACTTGTGTTAGTGTTGAAAAACCACTTTTCGCACTTGTGTTAGTGTTGAAAAACCACTTTTCGCACTTGTGTTAGTGTTGAAAAAACACGTTTCGCACTTGTGTTGGTGCAGGAAACCACTTTTGCACTTGTATTAGTGTTGAAAAACCACTTTACGCACTTGTGTTAGTGTTGAAAAACCACTTTTCGCACTTGTGTTGGTGCGGGAAACCACTTTTGCACTTGTATTAGTGTGGCAAAACCACTTTTCGCACTTGTGTTAGTGTTGAAAAACCACTTGTCGCACTTGTGTTAGTGTTGAAAAACCACTTTTCGCACTTGTGTTGGTGCAGGAAACCACTATTGCACTTGTATTAGTGTGGAAAAAACCCTTTTTGCACTTGTGATAGTGTTGAAAAACCACTTTCACACTTGTGTTAGTGTTGAAAAACCACTTTTGCACTTGTATTAGTGTGGAAAAAACACTTTTCGCACTTGTATTAGTGTGGAAAAACCACTTTTCGCACTTGTGTTAGTGTTGAAAAACCACTTTTCGCACTTGTGTTGGTGCAGGAAACCACTTTTTCGCACTTGTATTAGTGTGGAAAAACCACTTTTCGCACGTGTGTTAGTGTGGAAAAACCACTTTTCGCACTTGTGTTTGTGTTGAAAAACCACGTTTCGCACTTGTGTTATTGTTGAAAAACCACGTTTCGCACTTGTGTTAGTTAGTGTTGAAAAACCACTTTTCGCACTTGTGTTGGTGCAGGAAACCACTTTTGCACTTGTATTAGTGTGGAAAAAACACTTTTTGCACTTGTGATAGTGTTGAAAAACCACTTTTCGCACTTGTGTTAGTGTTGAAAAACCACTTTTCGCACTTGTGTTGGTGCAGGAAACCACTTTTGCACTTGTATTAGTGTGGAAAAACCACTTTTCGCACTTGTGTTAGTGTTGAAAAACCACTTTACGCACTTGTGTTAGTGTTGAAAAACCACTTTTCGCACTTGTGTTAGTGTTGAAAAACCACTTTTCGCACTTGTGTTGGTGCAGGAAACCACTTTTGCACTTGTATTAGTGTGGAAAAAACACTTTTCGCACTTGTGATAGTGTTGAAAAACCACTTTTCGCACTTGTGTTAGTGTTGAAAAACCACTTTTCGCACTTGTGTTGGTGCAGGAAACCACTTTTGCACTTGTATTAGTGTGGAAAAAACACTTTTTGCACTTGTGATATTGTTGAAAAACCACTTTTCGCACTTGTGTTAGTGTTGAAAAACCACTTTTCGCACTTGTGTTAGTGTTGAAAAACCACTTTTCGCACTTGTGTTGGTGCAGGAAACCACTTTTGCACTTGTATTAGTGTGGAAAAAACACTTTTTGCACTTGTGATAGTGTTGAAAAACCACTTTTCGCACTTGTGTTGGTGCAGGAAACCACTTTTGCACTTGTATTAGTGTGGAAAAACCACTTTTCGCACTTGTGTTAGTGTTGAAAAACCACTTTACGCACTTGTGTTAGTGTTGAAAAACCACTTTTCGCACTTGTGTTGGTGCAGGAAACCACTTTTGCACTTGTATTAGTGTGGCAAAACCACTTTTCGCACTTGTGTTAGTGTTGAAAAACCACTTTTCGCACTTGTGTTAGTGTTGAAAAACCACTTTTCGCACCTGTGTTGGTGCAGGAAACCACTATTGCACTTGTATTAGTGTGGAAAAAACACTTTTTGCACTTGTGATAGTGTTGAAAAACCACTTTCGCACTTGTGTTAGTGTTGAAAAACCACTTTTGCACTTGTATTAGTGTGGAAAAAACACTTTTCGCACTTGTATTAGTGTGGAAAAACCACTTTTCGCACTTGTGTTAGTGTGGAAAAACCACTTTTCGCACTTGTGTTAGTGTTGAAAAACCACTTTTCGCACTTGTGTTCGTGTTGAAAAACCACGTTTCGCACATGTGTTAGTGTTGAAAAACCACTTTTCGCACTTGTGTTGGTGCAAGAAACCACTTTTTGCACTTGTATTAGTGTGGAAAAAACACTTTTTGCACTTGTGATAGTGTTGAAAAACCACTTTTCGCACTTATGTTAGTGTTGAAAAACCACTTTTCGCACTTGTGTTGGTGCAGGAAACCACTTTTGCACTTGTATTAGTGTGGAAAAAACACTTTTTGCACTTGTGATAGTGTTGAAAAACCACTTTTCGCACTTGTGTTAGTGTTGAAAAACCACTTTTCGCACTTGTGTTGGTGCAGGAAACCACTTTTGCACTTGTATTAGTGTGGAAAAACCACTTTTTGCACTTGTGTTAGTGTTGAAAAACCACTTTACGCACTTGTGTTAGTGTTGAAAAACCACTTTTCGCACTTGTGTTAGTGTTGAAAAACCACTTTTCGCACTTGTGTTGGTGCAGGAAACCACTTTTGCACTTGTATTAGTGTGGAAAAAACACTTTTCGCACTTGTGATAGTGTTGAAAAACCACTTTTCGCACTTGTGTTAGTGTTGAAAAAACACTTTTTGCACTTGTGTTAGTGTTGAAAAACCACTTTTCGCACTTGTGTTTGTGCAGGAAACCACTTTTGCACTTGTATTAGTGTGGAAAAAACACTTTTTGCACTTGTGATAGTGTTGAAAAACCACTTTTCGCACTGGTGTTGGTGCAGGAAACCACTTTTGCACTTGTATTAGTGTGGAAAAACCACTTTTCGCACTTGTGTTAGTGTTGAAAAACCACTTTTCGCACTTGTGTTAGTGTTGAAAAACCACTTTTCGCACTTGTGTTAGTGTTGAAAAAACACGTTTCGCACTTGTGTTGGTGCAGGAAACCACTTTTGCACTTGTATTAGTGTTGAAAAACCATTTTACGCACTTGTGTTAGTGTTGAAAAACCACTTTTCGCACTTGTGTTGGTGCAGGAAACCACTTTTGCACTTGTATTAGTGTGGAAAAATCACTTTTCGCACTTGTGTTGGTGCAGGAAACCACTTTTGCACTTGTATTAGTGTGGAAAAACCACTTTTCGCACTTGTGTTAGTGTTGAAAAACCACTTTTCGCACTTGTGTTGGTGCAGGAAACCACTTTTGCACTTGTATTAGTGTGGAAAAAACACTTTTTGCACTTATGATAGTGTTGAAAAACCACTTTTCGCACTTGTGTTAGTGTTGAAAAACCACTTTTCGCACTTGTGTTGGTGCAGGAAACCACTTTTGCACTTGTATTAGTGTGGAAAAAACACTTTTTGCACTTGTGATATTGTTGAAAAACCACTTTTCGCACTTGTGTTAGTGTTGAAAAACCACTTTTCGCACCTGTGTTGGTGCAGGAAACCACTTTTGCACTTGTATTAGTGTGGAAAAACCACTTTTCGCACTTGTGTTAGTGTTGAAAAACCACTTTTCGCACTTGTGTTAGTGTTGAAAAACCACTTTTCGCACTTGTGTTAGTGTTGAAAAACCACTTTTCGCACTTGTGTTGGTGCAGGAAACCACTTTTGCACTTGTATTAGTGTGGAAAAAACACTTTTTGCACTTGTGATAGTGTTGAAAAACCACTTTTCGCACTTGCGTTAGTGTGGAAAAACCACTTTTCGCACTTGTGTTAGTGTTGAAAAACCACTTTTCGCACTTGTGTTAGTGTTGAAAAACCACTTTTCGCACTTGTGTTGGTGCAGGAAACCACTATTGCACTTGTATTAGTGTGGAAAAAACACTTTTTGCACTTGTGATAGTGTTGAAAAACCACTTTCGCACTTGTGTTAGTGTTGAAAAACCACGTTTCGCACTTGTGTTAGTGTTGAAAAACCACTTTTCGCACTTGTGTTGGTGCAGGAAACCACTTTTGCACTTGTATTAGTGTGGAAAAAACACTTTTTGCACTTGTGATAGTGTTGAAAACCCACTTTTCGCACTTATGTTAGTGTTGAAAAACCACTTTTCGCACTTGTGTTGGTGCAGGAAACCACTTTTGCACTTGTATTAGTGTGGAAAAACCACTTTTCGCACTTGTGTTAGTGTTGAAAAAACACTTTTCGCACTTGTGTTAGTGTTGAAAAACCACGTTTCGCACTTGTGTTAGTGTTGAAAAACCACTTTTCGCACTTGTGTTTGTGCAGGAAACCACTTTTGCACTTGTATTAGTGTGGAAAAAACACTTTTTGCACTTGTGATAGTGTTGAAAAACCACTTTTCGCACTTGTGTTGGTGCAGGAAACCACTTTTGCACTTGTATTAGTGTGGAAAAACCACTTTTCGCACTTGTGTTAGTGTTGAAAAACCACTTTTCGCACTTGTGTTCATGTTGAAAAACCATGTTTCGCACTTGTGTTAGTGTTGAAAAACCACTTTTTGCACTTGTGTTGGTGCAGGAAACCACTTTTTGCACTTGTATTAGTGTGGAAAAAACACTTTTTGCACTTGTGATAGTGTTGAAAAACCACTTTTCGCACTTATGTTAGTGTTGAAAAACCACTTTTCGCATTTGTGTTGGTGCAGGAAACCACTTTTGCACTTGTATTAGTGTGGAAAAACCACTTTTCGCACTTGTGTTAGTGTTGAAAAAACACTTTTTGCACTTGTGTTAGTGTTGAAAAACCACTTTTCGCACTTGTGTTTGTGCAGGAAACCACTTTTGCACTTGTATTAGTGTGGAAAAAACACTTTTTGCACTTGTGATAGTGTTGAAAAACCACTTTTCGCACTGGTGTTGGTGCAGGAAACCACTTTTGCACTTGTATTAGTGTGGAAAAACCACTTTTCGCACTTGTGTTAGTGTTGAAAAACCACTTTTCGCACTTGTGTTAGTGTTGAAAAACCACTTTTCGCACTTGTGTTAGTGTTGAAAAAACACGTTTCGCACTTGTGTTGGTGCAGGAAACCACTTTTGCACTTGTATTAGTGTTGAAAAACCATTTTACGCACTTGTGTTAGTGTTGAAAAACCACTTTTCGCACTTGTGTTGGTGCAGGAAACCACTTTTGCACTTGTATTAGTGTGGAAAAATCACTTTTCGCACTTGTGTTAGTGTTGAAAAACCACTTTTCGCACTTGTGTTGGTGCAGGAAACCACTTTTGCACTTGTATTAGTGTGGAAAAAACACTTTTTGCACTTATGATAGTGTTGAAAAACCACTTTTCGCACTTGTGTTAGTGTTGAAAAACCACTTTTCGCACTTGTGTTGGTGCAGGAAACCACTTTTGCACTTGTATTAGTGTGGAAAAAACACTTTTTGCACTTGTGATATTGTTGAAAAACCACTTTTCGCACTTGTGTTAGTGTTGAAAAACCACTTTTCGCACCTGTGTTGGTGCAGGAAACCACTTTTGCACTTGTATTAGTGTGGAAAAACCACTTTTCGCACTTGTGTTAGTGTTGAAAAACCACTTTTCGCACTTGTGTTAGTGTTGAAAAACCACTTTTCGCACTTGTGTTAGTGTTGAAAAACCACTTTTCGCACTTGTGTTGGTGCAGGAAACCACTTTTGCACTTGTATTAGTGTGGAAAAAACACTTTTTGCACTTGTGATAGTGTTGAAAAACCACTTTTCGCACTTGCGTTAGTGTGGAAAAACCACTTTTCGCACTTGTGTTAGTGTTGAAAAACCACTTTTCGCACTTGTGTTAGTGTTGAAAAACCACTTTTCGCACTTGTGTTGGTGCAGGAAACCACTATTGCACTTGTATTAGTGTGGAAAAAACACTTTTTGCACTTGTGATAGTGTTGAAAAACCACTTTCGCACTTGTGTTAGTGTTGAAAAACCACGTTTCGCACTTGTGTTAGTGTTGAAAAACCACTTTTCGCACTTGTGTTGGTGCAGGAAACCACTTTTGCACTTGTATTAGTGTGGAAAAAACACTTTTTGCACTTGTGATAGTGTTGAAAACCCACTTTTCGCACTTATGTTAGTGTTGAAAAACCACTTTTCGCACTTGTGTTGGTGCAGGAAACCACTTTTGCACTTGTATTAGTGTGGAAAAACCACTTTTCGCACTTGTGTTAGTGTTGAAAAAACACTTTTCGCACTTGTGTTAGTGTTGAAAAACCACGTTTCGCACTTGTGTTAGTGTTGAAAAACCACTTTTTGCACTTGTGTTTGTGCAGGAAACCACTTTTGCACTTGTATTAGTGTGGAAAAAACACTTTTTGCACTTGTGATAGTGTTGAAAAACCACTTTTCGCACTTGTGTTGGTGCAGGAAACCACTTTTGCACTTGTATTAGTGTGGAAAAACCACTTTTCGCACTTGTGTTAGTGTTGAAAAACCACTTTTCGCACTTGTGTTCATGTTGAAAAACCATGTTTCGCACTTGTGTTAGTGTTGAAAAACCACTTTTTGCACTTGTGTTGGTGCAGGAAACCACTTTTTGCACTTGTATTAGTGTGGAAAAAACACTTTTTGCACTTGTGATAGTGTTGAAAAACCACTTTTCGCACTTATGTTAGTGTTGAAAAACCACTTTTCGCATTTGTGTTGGTGCAGGAAACCACTTTTGCACTTGTATTAGTGTGGAAAAACCACTTTTCGCACTTGTGTTAGTGTTGAAAAAACACTTTTTGCACTTGTGTTAGTGTTGAAAAACCACTTTTCGCACTTGTGTTTGTGCAGGAAACCACTTTTGCACTTGTATTAGTGTGGAAAAAACACTTTTTGCACTTGTGATAGTGTTGAAAAACCACTTTTCGCACTGGTGTTGGTGCAGGAAACCACTTTTGCACTTGTATTAGTGTGGAAAAACCACTTTTCGCACTTGTGTTAGTGTTGAAAAACCACTTTTCGCACTTGTGTTAGTGTTGAAAAACCACTTTTCGCACTTGTGTTAGTGTTGAAAAAACACGTTTCGCACTTGTGTTGGTGCAGGAAACCACTTTTGCACTTGTATTAGTGTTGAAAAACCATTTTACGCACTTGTGTTAGTGTTGAAAAACCACTTTTCGCACTTGTGTTGGTGCAGGAAACCACTTTTGCACTTGTATTAGTGTGGAAAAATCACTTTTCGCACTTGTGTTGGTGCAGGAAACCACTTTTGCACTTGTATTAGTGTGGAAAAACCACTTTTCGCACTTGTGTTAGTGTTGAAAAACCACTTTTCGCACTTGTGTTGGTGCAGGAAACCACTTTTGCACTTGTATTAGTGTGGAAAAAACACTTTTTGCACTTATGATAGTGTTGAAAAACCACTTTTCGCACTTGTGTTAGTGTTGAAAAACCACTTTTCGCACTTGTGTTGGTGCAGGAAACCACTTTTGCACTTGTATTAGTGTGGAAAAAACACTTTTTGCACTTGTGATATTGTTGAAAAACCACTTTTCGCACTTGTGTTAGTGTTGAAAAACCACTTTTCGCACCTGTGTTGGTGCAGGAAACCACTTTTGCACTTGTATTAGTGTGGAAAAACCACTTTTCGCACTTGTGTTAGTGTTGAAAAACCACTTTTCGCACTTGTGTTAGTGTTGAAAAACCACTTTTCGCACTTGTGTTGGTGCAGGAAACTACTATTGCACTTGTATTAGTGTGGAAAAAACACTTTTTGCACTTGTGGTAGTGTTGAAAAACCACTTTTGCACTTGTGTTAGTGTTGAAAAACCACTTTTCGCACTTGTGTTGGTGCAGGAAACCACTTTTGCACTTGTATTAGTGTGGAAAAACCACTTTTCGCACTTGTGTTAGTGTTGAAAAACCACTTTTCGCACTTGTGTTCATGTTGAAAAACCACGTTTCGCACTTGTGTTAGTGTTGAAAAACCACTTTTTGCACTTGTGTTGGTGCAGGAAACCACTTTTTGCACTTGTATTAGTGTGGAAAAAACACTTTTTGCACTTGTGATAGTGTTGAAAAAACACTTTTCGCACTTATGTTAGTGTTGAAAAACCACTTTTCGCATTTGTGTTGGTGCAGGAAACCACTTTTGCACTTGTATTAGTGTGGAAAAACCACTTTTCGCACTTGTGTTAGTGTTGAAAAAACACTTTTTGCACTTGTGTTAGTGTTGAAAAACCACTTTTCGCACTTGTGTTTGTGCAGGAAACCACTTTTGCACTTGTATTAGTGTGGAAAAAACACTTTTTGCACTTGTGATAGTGTTGAAAAACCACTTTTCGCACTGGTGTTGGTGCAGGAAACCACTTTTGCACTTGTATTAGTGTGGAAAAACCACTTTTCGCACTTGTGTTAGTGTTGAAAAACCACTTTTCGCACTTGTGTTAGTGTTGAAAAACCACTTTTCGCACTTGTGTTAGTGTTGAAAAAACACGTTTCGCACTTGTGTTGGTGCAGGAAACCACTTTTGCACTTGTATTAGTGTTGAAAAACCACTTTACGCACTTGTGTTAGTGTTGAAAAACCACTTTTCGCACTTGTGTTGGTGCGGGAAACCACTTTTGCACTTGTATTAGTGTGGCAAAACCACTTTTCGCACTTGTGTTAGTGTTGAAAAACCACTTGTCGCACTTGTGTTAGTGTTGAAAAACCACTTTTCGCACTTGTGTTGGTGCAGGAAACCACTATTGCACTTGTATTAGTGTGGAAAAAACCCTTTTTGCACTTGTGATAGTGTTGAAAAACCACTTTCACACTTGTGTTAGTGTTGAAAAACCACTTTTGCACTTGTATTAGTGTGGAAAAAACACTTTTCGCACTTGTATTAGTGTGGAAAAACCACTTTTCGCACTTGTGTTAGTGTTGAAAAACCACTTTTCGCACTTGTGTTGGTGCAGGAAACCACTTTTTCGCACTTGTATTAGTGTGGAAAAACCACTTTTCGCACGTGTGTTAGTGTGGAAAAACCACTTTTCGCACTTGTGTTTGTGTTGAAAAACCACGTTTCGCACTTGTGTTAGTGTTGAAAAACCACGTTTCGCACTTGTGTTAGTTAGTGTTGAAAAACCACTTTTCGCACTTGTGTTGGTGCAGGAAACCACTTTTGCACTTGTATTAGTGTGGAAAAAACACTTTTTGCACTTGTGATAATGTTGAAAAACCACTTTTCGCACTTGTGTTAGTGTTGAAAAACCACTTTTCGCACTTGTGTTGGTGCAGGAAACCACTTTTGCACTTGTATTAGTGTGGAAAAACCACTTTTCGCACTTGTGTTAGTGTTGAAAAACCACTTTACGCACTTGTGTTAGTGTTGAAAAACCACTTTTCGCACTTGTGTTAGTGTTGAAAAACCACTTTTCGCACTTGTGTTGGTGCAGGAAACCACTTTTGCACTTGTATTAGTGTGGAAAAAACACTTTTCGCACTTGTGATAGTGTTGAAAAACCACTTTTCGCACTTGTGTTAGTGTTGAAAAACCACTTTTCGCACTTGTGTTGGTGCAGGAAACCACTTTTGCACTTGTATTAGTGTGGAAAAAACACTTTTTGCACTTGTGATATTGTTGAAAAACCACTTTTCGCACTTGTGTTAGTGTTGAAAAACCACTTTTCGCACTTGTGTTAGTGTTGAAAAACCACTTTTCGCACTTGTGTTGGTGCAGGAAACCACTTTTGCACTTGTATTAGTGTGGAAAAAACACTTTTTGCACTTGTGATAGTGTTGAAAAACCACTTTTCGCACTTGTGTTGGTGCAGGAAACCACTTTTGCACTTGTATTAGTGTGGAAAAACCACTTTTCGCACTTGTGTTAGTGTTGAAAAACCACTTTACGCACTTGTGTTAGTGTTGAAAAACCACTTTTCGCACTTGTGTTGGTGCAGGAAACCACTTTTGCACTTGTATTAGTGTGGCAAAACCACTTTTCGCACTTGTGTTAGTGTTGAAAAACCACTTTTCGCACTTGTGTTAGTGTTGAAAAACCACTTTTCGCACCTGTGTTGGTGCAGGAAACCACTATTGCACTTGTATTAGTGTGGAAAAAACACTTTTTGCACTTGTGATAGTGTTGAAAAACCACTTTCGCACTTGTGTTAGTGTTGAAAAACCACTTTTGCACTTGTATTAGTGTGGAAAAAACACTTTTCGCACTTGTATTAGTGTGGAAAAACCACTTTTCGCACTTGTGTTAGTGTGGAAAAACCACTTTTCGCACTTGTGTTAGTGTTGAAAAACCACTTTTCGCACTTGTGTTCGTGTTGAAAAACCACGTTTCGCACTTGTGTTAGTGTTGAAAAACCACTTTTCGCACTTGTGTTGGTGCAAGAAACCACTTTTTGCACTTGTATTAGTGTGGAAAAAACACTTTTTGCACTTGTGATAGTGTTGAAAAACCACTTTTCGCACTTATGTTAGTGTTGAAAAACCACTTTTCGCACTTGTGTTGGTGCAGGAAACCACTTTTGCACTTGTATTAGTGTGGAAAAAACACTTTTTGCACTTGTGATAGTGTTGAAAAACCACTTTTCGCACTTGTGTTAGTGTTGAAAAACCACTTTTCGCACTTGTGTTGGTGCAGGAAACCACTTTTGCACTTGTATTAGTGTGGAAAAACCACTTTTTGCACTTGTGTTAGTGTTGAAAAACCACTTTACGCACTTGTGTTAGTGTTGAAAAACACTTTTCGCACTTGTGTTAGTGTTGAAAAACCACTTTTCGCACTTGTGTTGGTGCAGGAAACCACTTTTGCACTTGTATTAGTGTGGAAAAAACACTTTTCGCACTTGTGATAGTGTTGAAAAACCACTTTTCGCACTTGTGTTAGTGTTGAAAAAACACTTTTTGCACTTGTGTTAGTGTTGAAAAACCACTTTTCGCACTTGTGTTTGTGCAGGAAACCACTTTTGCACTTGTATTAGTGTGGAAAAAACACTTTTTGCACTTGTGATAGTGTTGAAAAACCACTTTTCGCACTGGTGTTGGTGCAGGAAACCACTTTTGCACTTGTATTAGTGTGGAAAAACCACTTTTCGCACTTGTGTTAGTGTTGAAAAACCACTTTTCGCACTTGTGTTAGTGTTGAAAAACCACTTTTCGCACTTGTGTTAGTGTTGAAAAAACACGTTTCGCACTTGTGTTGGTGCAGGAAACCACTTTTGCACTTGTATTAGTGTTGAAAAACCATTTTACGCACTTGTGTTAGTGTTGAAAAACCACTTTTCGCACTTGTGTTGGTGCAGGAAACCACTTTTGCACTTGTATTAGTGTGGAAAAATCACTTTTCGCACTTGTGTTGGTGCAGGAAACCACTTTTGCACTTGTATTAGTGTGGAAAAACCACTTTTCGCACTTGTGTTAGTGTTGAAAAACCACTTTTCGCACTTGTGTTGGTGCAGGAAACCACTTTTGCACTTGTATTAGTGTGGAAAAAACACTTTTTGCACTTATGATAGTGTTGAAAAACCACTTTTCGCACTTGTGTTAGTGTTGAAAAACCACTTTTCGCACTTGTGTTGGTGCAGGAAACCACTTTTGCACTTGTATTAGTGTGGAAAAAACACTTTTTGCACTTGTGATATTGTTGAAAAACCACTTTTCGCACTTGTGTTAGTGTTGAAAACCACTTTTCGCACCTGTGTTGGTGCAGGAAACCACTTTTGCACTTGTATTAGTGTGGAAAAACCACTTTTCGCACTTGTGTTAGTGTTGAAAAACCACTTTTCGCACTTGTGTTAGTGTTGAAAAACCACTTTTCGCACTTGTGTTGGTGCAGGAAACTACTATTGCACTTGTATTAGTGTGGAAAAAACACTTTTTGCACTTGTGGTAGTGTTGAAAAACCACTTTTGCACTTGTGTTAGTGTTGAAAAACCACTTTTCGCACTTGTGTTGGTGCAGGAAACCACTTTTGCACTTGTATTAGTGTGGAAAAACCACTTTTCGCACTTGTGTTAGTGTTGAAAAACCACTTTTCGCACTTGTGTTCATGTTGAAAAACCACGTTTCGCACTTGTGTTAGTGTTGAAAAACCACTTTTTGCACTTGTGTTGGTGCAGGAAACCACTTTTTGCACTTGTATTAGTGTGGAAAAAACACTTTTTGCACTTGTGATAGTGTTGAAAAAACACTTTTCGCACTTATGTTAGTGTTGAAAAACCACTTTTCGCATTTGTGTTGGTGCAGGAAACCACTTTTGCACTTGTATTAGTGTGGAAAAACCACTTTTCGCACTTGTGTTAGTGTTGAAAAAACACTTTTTGCACTTGTGTTAGTGTTGAAAAACCACTTTTCGCACTTGTGTTTGTGCAGGAAACCACTTTTGCACTTGTATTAGTGTGGAAAAAACACTTTTTGCACTTGTGATAGTGTTGAAAAACCACTTTTCGCACTGGTGTTGGTGCAGGAAACCACTTTTGCACTTGTATTAGTGTGGAAAAACCACTTTTCGCACTTGTGTTAGTGTTGAAAAACCACTTTTCGCACTTGTGTTAGTGTTGAAAAACCACTTTTCGTGCTTGTGTTAGTGTTGAAAAAACACGTTTCGCACTTGTGTTGGTGCAGGAAACCACTTTTGCACTTGTATTAGTGTTGAAAAACCACTTTACGCACTTGTGTTAGTGTTGAAAAACCACTTTTCGCACTTGTGTTGGTGCGGGAAACCACTTTTGCACTTGTATTAGTGTGGCAAAACCACTTTTCGCACTTGTGTTAGTGTTGAAAAACCACTTGTCGCACTTGTGTTAGTGTTGAAAAACCACTTTTCGCACTTGTGTTGGTGCAGGAAACCACTATTGCACTTGTATTAGTGTGGAAAAAACCCTTTTTGCACTTGTGATAGTGTTGAAAAACCACTTTCACACTTGTGTTAGTGTTGAAAAACCACTTTTGCACTTGTATTAGTGTGGAAAAAACACTTTTCGCACTTGTATTAGTGTGGAAAAACCACTTTTCGCACTTGTGTTAGTGTTGAAAAACCACTTTTCGCACTTGTGTTGGTGCAGGAAACCACTTTTTCGCACTTGTATTAGTGTGGAAAAAACACTTTTCGCACGTGTGTTAGTGTGGAAAAACCACTTTTCGCACTTGTGTTTGTGTTGAAAAACCACGTTTCGCACTTGTGTTAGTGTTGAAAAACCACGTTTCGCACTTGTGTTAGTTAGTGTTGAAAAACCACTTTTCGCACTTGTGTTGGTGCAGGAAACCACTTTTGCACTTGTATTAGTGTGGAAAAAACACTTTTTGCACTTGTGATAGTGTTGAAAAACCACTTTTCGCACTTGTGTTAGTGTTGAAAAACCACTTTTCGCACTTGTGTTGGTGCAGGAAACCACTTTTGCACTTGTATTAGTGTGGAAAAACCACTTTTCGCACTTGTGTTAGTGTTGAAAAACCACTTTACGCACTTGTGTTAGTGTTGAAAAACCACTTTTCGCACTTGTGTTAGTGTTGAAAAACCACTTTTCGCACTTGTGTTGGTGCAGGAAACCACTTTTGCACTTGTATTAGTGTGGAAAAAACACTTCGCACTTGTGATAGTGTTGAAAAACCACTTTTCGCACTTGTGTTAGTGTTGAAAAACCACTTTTCGCACTTGTGTTGGTGCAGGAAACCACTTTTGCACTTGTATTAGTGTGGAAAAAACACTTTTTGCACTTGTGATATTGTTGAAAAACCACTTTTCGCACTTGTGTTAGTGTTGAAAAACCACTTTTCGCACTTGTGTTAGTGTTGAAAAACCACTTTTCGCACTTGTGTTGGTGCAGGAAACCACTTTTGCACTTGTATTAGTGTGGAAAAAACACTTTTTGCACTTGTGATAGTGTTGAAAAACCACTTTTCGCACTTGTGTTGGTGCAGGAAACCACTTTTGCACTTGTATTAGTGTGGAAAAACCACTTTTCGCACTTGTGTTAGTGTTGAAAAACCACTTTACGCACTTGTGTTAGTGTTGAAAAACCACTTTTCGCACTTGTGTTGGTGCAGGAAACCACTTTTGCACTTGTATTAGTGTGGCAAAACCACTTTTCGCACTTGTGTTAGTGTTGAAAAACCACTTTTCGCACTTGTGTTAGTGTTGAAAAACCACTTTTCGCACCTGTGTTGGTGCAGGAAACCACTATTGCACTTGTATTAGTGTGGAAAAAACACTTTTTGCACTTGTGATAGTGTTGAAAAACCACTTTCGCACTTGTGTTAGTGTTGAAAAACCACTTTTGCACTTGTATTAGTGTGGAAAAAACACTTTTCGCACTTGTATTAGTGTGGAAAAACCACTTTTCGCACTTGTGTTAGTGTGGAAAAACCACTTTTCGCACTTGTGTTAGTGTTGAAAAACCACTTTTCGCACTTGTGTTCGTGTTGAAAAACCACGTTTCGCACTTGTGTTAGTGTTGAAAAACCACTTTTCGCACTTGTGTTGGTGCAGGAAACCACTTTTTGCACTTGTATTAGTGTGGAAAAAACACTTTTTGCACTTGTGATAGTGTTGAAAAACCACTTTTCGCACTTATGTTAGTGTTGAAAAACCACTTTTCGCACTTGTGTTGGTGCAGGAAACCACTTTTGCACTTGTATTAGTGTGGAAAAAAACACTTTTTGCACTTGTGATAGTGTTGAAAAACCACTTTTCGCACTTGTGTTAGTGTTGAAAAACCACTTTTCGCACTTGTGTTGGTGCAGGAAACCACTTTTGCACTTGTATTAGTGTGGAAAAACCACTTTTTGCACTTGTGTTAGTGTTGAAAAACCACTTTACGCACTTGTGTTAGTGTTGAAAAACCACTTTTCGCACTTGTGTTAGTGTTGAAAAACCACTTTTCGCACTTGTGTTGGTGCAGGAAACCACTTTTGCACTTGTATTAGTGTGGAAAAAACACTTTTCGCACTTGTGATAGTGTTGAAAAACCACTTTTCGCACTTGTGTTAGTGTTGAAAAAACACTTTTCGCACTTGTGTTGGTGCAGGAAACCACTTTTGCACTTGTATTAGTGTGGAAAAAACACTTTTTGCACTTGTGATAGTGTTGAAAAACCACTTTTCGCACTTGTGTTAGTGTTGAAAAACCACTTTTCGCACTTGTGTTGGTGCAGGAAACCACTTTTGCACTTGTATTAGTGTGGAAAAACCACTTTTCGCACACGTGTTAGTGTTGAAAAACCACTTTACGCACTTGTGTTAGTGTTGAAAAACCACTTTTCGCACTTGTGTTAGTGTTGAAAAACCACTTTTCGCACTTGTGTTGGTGCAGGAAACCACTTTTGCACTTGTATTAGTGTGGAAAAAACACTTTTCGCACTTGTGATAGTGTTGAAAAACCACTTTTCGCATCTGTGTTGGTGCAGGAAACCACTTTTGCACTTGTATTAGTGTGGAAAAAACATTTTTTGCACTTGTGATATTGTTGAAAAACCACTTTTCGCACTTGTGTTAGTGTTGAAAAACCACTTTTCGCACTTGTGTTCGTGTTGAAAAAACACTTTTCGCACTTGTGTTGGTGCAGGAAACCACTTTTGCACTTGTATTAGTGTGGAAAAAACACTTTTTGCACTTGTGATAGTGTTGAAAACCACTTTTCGCACTTGTGTTTATGCAGGAAACCACTTTTGCACTTGTATTAGTGTGGAAAAACCACTTTTCGCACTTGTGTTAGTGTTGAAAAACCACTTTTCGCACTTGTGTTGGTGCAGGAAACCACTTTTGCACTTGTATTAGTGTGGCAAAACCACTTTTCGCACTTGTGTTAGTGTTGAAAAACCACTTTTCGCACTTGTGTTGGTGCAGGAAACCACTTTTGCACTTGTATTAGTGTGGCAAAACCACTTTTCGCACTTGTGTTAGTGTTGAAAAACCACTTTTCGCACTTGTGTTAGTGTTGAAAAACCACTTTTCACACTTGTGTTGGTGCAGGAAACCACTATTGCACTTGTATTAGTGTGGAAAAAACACTTTTTGCACTTGTGATAGTGTTGAAAAACCACTTTCGCACTTGTGTTAGTGTTGAAAAACCACTTTTGCACTTGTATTAGTGTGGAAAAAACACTTTTCGCACTTGTATTAGTGTGGAAAAACCACTTTTCGCACTTGTGTTAGTGTGGAAAAACCACTTTTCGCACTTGTGTTAGTGTTGAAAAACCACTTTTCGCACTTGTGTTCGTGTTGAAAAACCACGTTTCGCACTTGTGTTAGTGTTGAAAAACCACTTTTCGCACTTGTGTTGGTGCAGGAAACCACTTTTTGCACTTGTATTAGTGTGGAAAAACACTTTTTGCACTTGTGATAGTGTTGAAAAACCACTTTTCGCACTTATGTTAGTGTTGAAAAACCACTTTTCGCACTTGTGTTGGTGCAGGAAACCACTTTTGCACTTGTATTAGTGTGGAAAAAACACTTTTTGCACTTGTGATAGTGTTGAAAAACCACTTTTCGCACTTGTGTTAGTGTTGAAAAACCACTTTTCGCACTTGTGTTGGTGCAGGAAACCACTTTTGCACTTGTATTAGTGTGGAAAAACCACTTTTTGCACTTGTGTTAGTGTTGAAAAACCACTTTACGCACTTGTGTTAGTGTTGAAAAACCACTTTTCGCACTTGTGTTAGTGTTGAAAAACCACTTTTCGCACTTGTGTTGGTGCAGGAAACCACTTTTGCACTTGTATTAGTGTGGAAAAAACACTTTTCGCACTTGTGATAGTGTTGAAAAACCACTTTTCGCACTTGTGTTAGTGTTGAAAAAACACTTTTCGCACTTGTGTTGGTGCAGGAAACCACTTTTGCACTTGTATTAGTGTGGAAAAAAACACTTTTTGCACTTGTGATAGTGTTGAAAAACCACTTTTCGCACTTGTGTTAGTGTTGAAAAACCACTTTTCGCACTTGTGTTGGTGCAGGAAACCACTTTTGCACTTGTATTAGTGTGGAAAAACCACTTTTCGCACACGTGTTAGTGTTGAAAAACCACTTTACGCACTTGTGTTAGTGTTGAAAAACCACTTTTCGCACTTGTGTTAGTGTTGAAAAACCACTTTTCGCACTTGTGTTGGTGCAGGAAACCACTTTTGCACTTGTATTAGTGTGGAAAAAACACTTTTCGCACTTGTGATAGTGTTGAAAAACCACTTTTCGCATCTGTGTTGGTGCAGGAAACCACTTTTGCACTTGTATTAGTGTGGAAAAAACACTTTTTGCACTTGTGATATTGTTGAAAAACCACTTTTCGCACTTGTGTTAGTGTTGAAAAACCACTTTTCGCACTTGTGTTCGTGTTGAAAAAACACTTTTCGCACTTGTGTTGGTGCAGGAAACCACTTTTGCACTTGTATTAGTGTGGAAAAAACACTTTTTGCACTTGTGATAGTGTTGAAAAACCACTTTTCGCACTTGTGTTTATGCAGGAAACCACTTTTGCACTTGTATTAGTGTGGAAAAACCACTTTTCGCACTTGTGTTAGTGTTGAAAAACCACTTTTCGCACTTGTGTTGGTGCAGGAAACCACTTTTGCACTTGTATTAGTGTGGCAAAACCACTTTTCGCACTTGTGTTAGTGTTGAAAAACCACTTTTCGCACTTGTGTTAGTGTTGAAAAACCACTTTTCGCACTTGTGTTGGTGCAGGAAACCACTTTTGCACTTGTATTAGTGTGGAAAAAACACTTTTTGCACTTGTGATATTGTTGAAAAACCACTTTTCGCACTTGTGTTAGTGTTGAAAAACCACTTTTCGCACTTGTGTTAGTGTTGAAAAACCACTTTTCGCACTTGTGTTGGTGCAGGAAACCACTTTTGCACTTGTATTTGTGTGGAAAAAACACTTTTTGCACTTGTGATAGTGTTGAAAAACCACTTTTTGCACTTGTGTTGGTGCAGGAAACCACTTTTGCACTTGTATTAGTGTGGAAAAAACACTTTTTGCACTTGTGATAGTGTTGAAAAACCACTTTTCGCACTTGTGTTAGTGTGGAAAAACCACTTTTCGCACTTGTGTTAGTGTTGAAAAACCACTTTTCGCACTTGTGTTAGTGTTGAAAAACCACTTTTCGCACTTGTGTTGGTGCAGGAAACCACTATTGCACTTGTATTAGTGTGGAAAAAACACTTTTTGCACTTGTGATAGTGTTGAAAAACCACTTTCGCACTTGTGTTAGTGTTGAAAAACCACTTTTCGCACTTGTGTTGGTGCAGGAAACCACTTTTGCACTTGTATTATTGTGGAAAAACCACTTTTCGCACTTGTGTTAGTGTTGAAAAACCACTTTTCGCACTTGTGTTAGTGTGGAAAAACCACTTTTCGCACTTGTGTTAGTGTTGAAAAACCACTTTTCGCACTTGTGTTAGTGTTAAAAAACCACTTTTCGCACTTGTGTTGGTGCAGGAAACCACTATTGCACTTGTATTAGTGTGGAAAAAACACTTTTTGCACTTGTGATAGTGTTGAAAAACCACTTTCGCACTTGTGTTGGTGCAGGAAACCACTTTTGCACTTGTATTAGTGTGGAAAAACCACTTTTCGCACTTGTGTTAGTGTTGAAAAACCACTTTTCGCACTTGTGTTAGTGTGGAAAAACCACTTTTCGCACTTGTGTTAGTGTTGAAAAACCACTTTTCGCACTTGTGTTAGTGTTGAAAAACCACTTTTTGCACTTGTGTTGGTGCAGGAAACCACTATTGCACTTGTATTAGTGTGGAAAAAACACTTTTTGCACTTGTGATAGTGTTGAAAAACCACTTTTCACACTTGTGTTGGTGCAGGAAACCACTTTTGCACTTGTATTAGTGTGGAAAAACCACTTTTCGCACTTGTGTTATTGTTGAAAAACCACTTTTCGCACTTGTGTTTGTGTTGAAAAACCACTTTTCACACTTGTGTTGGTGCAGGAAACCACTTTTGCACTTGTATTAGTGTGGAAAAAACACTTTTCGCACTTGTGATAGTGTTGAAAAACCACTTTTCGCACTTGTGTTAGTGTTGAAAAACCACTTTTCGCACTTGTGTTGGTGCAGGAAACCACTTTTGCACTTGTATTAGTGTGGAAAAAACACTTTTTGCACTTGTGATATTGTTGAAAAACCACTTTTCGCACTTGTGTTAGTGTTGAAAAACCACTTTTCGCACTTGTGTTAGTGTTGAAAAACCACTTTTTGCACTTGTGTTGGTGCAGGAAACCACTTTTGCACTTGTATTAGTGTGGAAAAAAACACTTTTTGCACTTGTGATAGTGTTGAAAAACCACTTTTCGCACTTTTGTTCATGCAGGAAACCACTTTTGCACTTGTATTAGTGTGGAAAAACCACTTTTCGCACTTGTGTTAGTGTTGAAAAACCACTTTTCGCACTTGTGTTGGTGCAGGAAACCACTTTTGCACTTGTATTAGTGTGGCAAAACCACTTTTCGCACTTGTGTTCGTGTTGAAAAACCACTTTTCGCACTTGTGTTAGTGTTGAAAAACAACTTTTCGCACTTGTGTTGGTGCAGGAAACCACTATTGCACTTGTATTAGTGTGGAAAAAACACTTTTTGCACTTGTGATAGTGTTGAAAAACCAATTTCGCACTTGTGTTAGTGTTGAAAAACCACTTTTGCACTTGTATTAGTGTGGAAAAAACACTTTTCGCACTTGTATTAGTGTGGAAAAACCACTTTTCGCACTTGTGTTAGTGTTGAAAAACCACTTTTCGCACTTGTGTTAGTGTTGAAAAACCACTTTTCGCACTTGTTTTGGTGCAGGAAACCACTTTTCGCACTTGTATTAGTGTGGAAAAACCACTTTTCGCACTTGTGTTAGTGTTGAAAAAACACTTTTCGCACTTGTGTTAGTGTTGAAAAACCACGTTTCGCACTTGTGTTAGTGTTGAAAAACCACTTTTCGCACTTGTGTTTGTGCAGGAAACCACTTTTGCACTTGTATTAGTGTGGAAAAACCACTTTTCGCACTTGTGTTAGTGTTGAAAAAACACTTTTCGCACTTGTGTTAGTGTTGAAAAACCACGTTTCGCACTTGTGTTAGTGTTGAAAAACCACTTTTCGCACTTGTGTTTGTGCAGGAAACCACTTTTGCACTTGTATTAGTGTGGAAAAAACACTTTTTGCACTTGTGATAGTGTTGAAAAACCACTTTTCGCACTTGTGTTAGTGTTGAAAAATCACTTTTCGCACTTGTGTTGGTGCAGGAAACCACTTTTGCACTTGTATTAGTGTGGAAAAACCACTTTTCGCACTTATGTTAGTGTTGAAAAACCACTTTTCGCACTTTTGTTGGTGCAGGAAACCACTTTTGCACTTGTATTAGTGTGGAAAAAACACTTTTTGCACTTGTGATAGTGTTGAAAAACCACTTTTCGCACTTGTGTTAGTGTTGAAAAACCACTTTTCGCACTTGTGTTAGTGTTGAAAAACCACTTTTCACACTTGTGTTGGTGCAGGAAACCACTTTTGCACTTGTATTAGTGTGGAAAAAACACTTTTCGCACTTGTGATAGTGTTGAAAAACCACTTTTCGCACTTGTGTTAGTGTTGAAAAACCACTTTTCGCACTTGTGTTGGTGCAGGAAACCACTTTTGCACTTGTATTAGTGTGGAAAAAACACTTTTTGCACTTGTGATATTGTTGAAAAACCACTTTTCGCACTTGTGTTAGTGTTGAAAAACCACTTTTCGCACTTGTGTTAGTGTTGAAAAACCACTTTTCGCACTTGTGTTGGTGCAGGAAACCACTTTTGCACTTGTATTAGTGTGGAAAAAACACTTTTTGCACTTGTGATAGTGTTGAAAAACCACTTTTCGCACTTGTGTTCATGCAGGAAACCACTTTTGCACTTGTATTAGTGTGGAAAAACCACTTTTCGCACTTGTGTTAGTGTTGAAAAACCACTTTTCGCACTTGTGTTGGTGCAGGAAACCACTTTTGCACTTGTATTAGTGTGGCAAAACCACTTTTCGCACTTGTGTTAGTGTTGAAAAACCACTTTTCGCACTTGTGTTAGTGTTGAAAAACCACTTTTCGCACTTGTGTTTGTGCAGGAAACCACTATTGCACTTGTATTAGTGTGGAAAAAACACTTTTTGCACTTGTGATAGTGTTGAAAAACCACTTTCGCACTTGTGTTAGTGTTGAAAAACCACTTTTGCACTTGTATTAGTGTGGAAAAAACACTTTTCGCACTTGTATTAGTGTGGAAAAACCACTTTTCGCACTTGTGTTAGTGTTGAAAAACCACTTTTCGCACTTGTGTTAGTGTTGAAAAACCACTTTTCGCACTTGTGTTGGTGCAGGAAACCACTTTTCGCACTTGTATTAGTGTGGAAAAACCACTTTTCGCACTTGTGTTAGTGTTGAAAAAACACTTTTCGCACTTGTGTTAGTGTTGAAAAACCACGTTTCGCACTTGTGTTAGTGTTGAAAAACCACTTTTCGCACTTGTGTTTGTGCAGGAAACCACTTTTGCACTTGTATTAGTGTGGAAAAACCACTTTTCGCACTTGTGTTGGTGTTGAAAAAACACTTTTCGCACTTGTGTTAGTGTTGAAAAACCACGTTTCGCACTTGTGTTCGTGTTGAAAAACCACTTTTCGCACTTGTGTTTGTGCAGGAAACCACTTTTGCACTTGTATTAGTGTGGAAAAAACACTTGTTGCACTTGTGATAGTGTTGAAAAACCACTTTTCGCACTTGTGTTAGTGTTGAAAAATCACTTTTCGCACTTGTGTTGGTGCAGGAAACCACTTTTGCACTTGTATTAGTGTGGAAAAAACACATTTTGCACTTGTGATAGTGTTGAAAAACCACTTTACGCACTTGTGTTAGTGTTGAAAAACCACTTTTCGCACTTGTGTTAGTGTTGAAAAACCACTTTTCGCACTTGTGTTGGTGCAGGAAACCACTTTTGCACTTGTATTAGTGTGGAAAAAACACTTTTCGCACTTGTGATAGTGTTGAAAAACCACTTTTCGCACTTGTGTTAGTGTTGAAAAACCACTTTTCGCACTTGTGTTGGTGCAGGAAACCACTTTTGCACTTGTATTAGTGTGGAAAAAACACTTTTTGCACTTGTGATAGTGTTGAAAAACCACTTTTCGCACTTGTGTTAGTGTTGAAAAACCACTTTTCGCACTTGTGTTGGTGCAGGAAACCACTTTTGCACTTGTATTAGTGTGGAAAAACCACTTTTGCACTTGTGTTAGTGTTGAAAAACCACTTTACGCACTTGTGTTAGTGTTGAAAAACCACTTTTCGCACTTGTGTTAGTGTTGAAAAACCACTTTTCGCACTTGTGTTGGTGCAGGAAACCACTTTTGCACTTGTATTAGTTGTGGAAAAAACACTTTTCGCACTTGTGATAGTGTTGAAAAACCACTTTTCGCACTTGTGTTAGTGTTGAAAAAACACTTTTCGCACTTGTGTTGGTGCAGGAAACCACTTTTGCACTTGTATTAGTGTGGAAAAAACACTTTTTGCACTTGTGATAGTGTTGAAAAACCACTTTTCGCACTTGTGTTAGTGTTGAAAAACCACTTTTCGCACTTGTGTTGGTGCAGGAAACCACTTTTGCACTTGTATTAGTGTGGAAAAACCACTTTTCGCACATGTGTTAGTGTTGAAAAACCACTTTACGCACTTGTGTTAGTGTTGAAAAACCACTTTTCGCACTTGTGTTAGTGTTGAAAAACCACTTTTCGCACTTGTGTTGGTGCAGGAAACCACTTTTGCACTTGTATTAGTGTGGAAAAAACACTTTTCGCACTTGTGATAGTGTTGAAAAACCACTTTTCGCACTTGTGTTAGTGTTGAAAAACCACTTTTCGCATCTGTGTTTGTGCAGGAAACCACTTTTGCACTTGTATTAGTGTGGAAAAAACACTTTTTGCACTTGTGATATTGTTGAAAAACCACTTTTCGCACTTGTGTTAGTGTTGAAAAACCACTTTTCGCACTTGTGTTAGTGTTGAAAAACCACTTTTCGCACTTGTGTTGGTGCAGGAAACCACTTTTGCACTTGTATTAGTGTGGAAAAAACACTTTTTGCACTTGTGATAGTGTTGAAAAACCACTTTTCGCACTTGTGTTCATGCAGGAAACCACTTTTGCACTTGTATTAGTGTGGAAAAACCACTTTTCGCACTTGTGTTAGTGTTGAAAAACCACTTTTCGCACTTGTGTTGGTGCAGGAAACCACTTTTGCACTTGTATTAGTGTGGCAAAACCACTTTTCGCACTTGTGTTAGTGTTGAAAAACCACTTTTCGCACTTGTGTTAGTGTTGAAAAACCACTTTTCGCACTTGTGTTAGTGTTGAAAAACCACTTTTTGCACTTGTGTTGGTGCAGGAAACCACTATTGCACTTGTGTTAGTGTTGAAAAAACACTTTTCGCACTTGTGTTAGTGTTGAAAAACCACGTTTCGCACTTGTGTTAGTGTTGAAAAACCACTTTTCGCACTTGTGTTTGTGCAGGAAACCACTTTTGCACTTGTATTAGTGTGGAAAAAACACTTTTTGCACTTGTGATAGTGTTGAAAAACCACTTTTCGCACTTGTGTTAGTGTTGAAAAATCACTTTTCGCAATTGTGTTGGTGCAGGAAACCACTTTTGCACTTGTATTAGTGTGGAAAAACCACTTTTCGCACTTGTGTTAGTGTTGAAAAACCACTTTTCGCACTTGTGTTGGTGCAGGAAACCACTTTTGCACTTGTATTAGTGTGGAAAAAACACTTTTTGCACTTGTGATAGTGTTGAAAAACCACTTTTCGCACTTGTGTTAGTGTTGAAAAACCACTTTTCGCACTTGTGTTAGTGTTGAAAAACCACTTTTCACACTTGTGTTGGTGCAGGAAACCACTTTTGCACTTGTATTAGTGTGGAAAAAACACTTTTCGCACTTGTGATAGTGTTGAAAAACCACTTTTCGCACTTGTGTTAGTGTTGAAAAACCACTTTTCGCACTTGTGTTGGTGCAGGAAACCACTTTTGCACTTGTATTAGTGTGGAAAAAACACTTTTTGCACTTGTGATATTGTTGAAAAACCACTTTTCGCACTTGTGTTAGTGTTGAAAAACCACTTTTCGCACTTGTGTTAGTGTTGAAAAACCACTTTTCGCACTTGTGTTGGTGCAGGAAACCACTTTTGCACTTGTATTAGTGTGGAAAAAACACTTTTTGCACTTGTGATAGTGTTGAAAAACCACTTTTCGCACTTGTGTTCATGCAGGAAACCACTTTTGCACTTGTATTAGTGTGGAAAAACCACTTTTCGCACTTGTGTTAGTGTTGAAAAACCACTTTTCGCACTTGTGTTGGTGCAGGAAACCACTTTTGCACTTGTATTAGTGTGGCAAAACCACTTTTCGCACTTGTGTTAGTGTTGAAAAACCACTTTTCGCACTTGTGTTAGTGTTGAAAAACCACTTTTCGCACTTGTGTTGGTGCAGGAAACCACTATTGCACTTGTATTAGTGTGGAAAAAACACTTTTTGCACTTGTGATAGTGTTGAAAAACCACTTTCGCACTTGTGTTAGTGTTGAAAAACCACTTTTGCACTTGTATTAGTGTGGAAAAAACACTTTTCGCACTTGTATTAGTGTGGAAAAACCACTTTTCGCACTTGTGTTAGTGTTGAAAAACCACTTTTCGCACTTGTGTTAGTGTTGAAAAACCACTTTTCGCACTTGTGTTGGTGCAGGAAACCACTTTTCGCACTTGTATTAGTGTGGAAAAACCACTTTTCGCACTTGTGTTAGTGTTGAAAAAACACTTTTCGCACTTGTGTTAGTGTTGAAAAACCATGTTTCGCACTTGTGTTAGTGTTGAAAAACCACTTTTCGCACTTGTGTTTGTGCAGGAAACCACTTTTGCACTTGTATTAGTGTGGAAAAACCACTTTTCGCACTTGTGTTGGTGTTGAAAAAACACTTTTCGCACTTGTGTTAGTGTTGAAAAACCACGTTTCGCACTTGTGTTAGTGTTGAAAAACCACTTTTCGCACTTGTGTTTGTGCAGGAAACCACTTTTGCACTTGTATTAGTGTGGAAAAAACACTTGTTGCACTTGTGATAGTGTTGAAAAACCACTTTTCGCACTTGTGTTAGTGTTGAAAAATCACTTTTCGCACTTGTGTTGGTGCAGGAAACCACTTTTGCACTTGTATTAGTGTGGAAAAAACACTTTTTGCACTTGTGATAGTGTTGAAAAACCACTTTACGCACTTGTGTTAGTGTTGAAAAACCACTTTTCGCACTTGTGTTAGTGTTGAAAAACCACTTTTCGCACTTGTGTTGGTGCAGGAAACCACTTTTGCACTTGTATTAGTGTGGAAAAAACACTTTTCGCACTTGTGATAGTGTTGAAAAACCACTTTTCGCACTTGTGTTAGTGTTGAAAAACCACTTTTCGCACTTGTGTTGGTGCAGGAAACCACTTTTGCACTTGTATTAGTGTGGAAAAAACACTTTTTGCACTTGTGATAGTGTTGAAAAACCACTTTTCGCACTTGTGTTAGTGTTTAAAAACCACTTTTCGCACTTGTGTTGGTGCAGGAAACCACTTTTGCACTTGTATTAGTGTGGAAAAACCACTTTTTGCACTTGTGTTAGTGTTGAAAAACCACTTTACGCACTTGTGTTAGTGTTGAAAAACCACTTTTCGCACTTGTGTTAGTGTTGAAAAACCACTTTTCGCACTTGCGTTGGTGCAGGAAACCACTTTTGCACTTGTGTTAGTGTGGAAAAAACACTTTTCGCACTTGTGATAGTGTTGAAAAACCACTTTTCGCACTTGTGTTAGTGTTGAAAAAACACTTTTCGCACTTGTGTTGGTGCAGGAAACCACTTTTGCACTTGTATTAGTGTGGAAAAAACACTTTTTGCACTTGTGATAGTGTTGAAAAACCACTTTTCGCACTTGTGTTAGTGTTGAAAAACCACTTTTCGCACTTGTGTTGGTGCAGGAAACCACTTTTGCACTTGTATTAGTGTGGAAAAACCACTTTTCGCACATGTGTTAGTGTTGAAAAACCACTTTACGCACTTGTGTTAGTGTTGAAAAACCACTTTTCGCACTTGTGTTAGTGTTGAAAAACCACTTTTCGCACTTGTGTTGGTGCAGGAAACCACTTTTGCACTTGTATTAGTGTGGAAAAAACACTTTTCGCACTTGTGATAGTGTTGAAAAACCACTTTTCGCACTTGTGTTAGTGTTGAAAAACCACTTTTCGCATCTGTGTTTGTGCAGGAAACCACTTTTGCACTTGTATTAGTGTGGAAAAAACACTTTTTGCACTTGTGATATTGTTGAAAAACCACTTTTCGCACTTGTGTTAGTGTTGAAAAACCACTTTTCGCACTTGTGTTAGTGTTGAAAAAACACTTTTCGCACTTGTGTTGGTGCAGGAAACCACTTTTGCACTTGTATTAGTGTGGAAAAAACACTTTTTGCACTTGTGATAGTGTTGAAAAACCACTTTTCGCACTTGTGTTTATGCAGGAAACCACTTTTGCACTTGTATTAGTGTGGAAAAACCACTTTTCGCACTTGTGTTAGTGTTGAAAAACCACTTTTCGCACTTGTGTTGGTGCAGGAAACCACTTTTGCACTTGTATTAGTGTGGCAAAACCACTTTTCGCACTTGTGTTAGTGTTGAAAAACCACTTTTCGCACTTGTGTTAGTGTTGAAAAACCACTTTTCGCACTTGTGTTGGTGCAGGAAACCACTTTTGCACTTGTATTAGTGTGGAAAAAACACTTTTTGCACTTGTGATATTGTTGAAAAACCACTTTTCGCACTTGTTACCTTCGCAAAAGCGGAAGGTTATGTTTTGATCGCTGTGTATTTATTTGTATGTCTGTGTGTGTGTATGTTAATCGCATAACTCAAAAAGTATTCAACCGAATTGCATGAAATTTGGTGGGATGATTGGTTATTATACGGGACACATTTGATTAGATTTTGGGAAACAGATTTGCTCAAATTCTGACTATTTTTAACTCGATCGTATTTCACTCAAAGTTATGAGCGACTGAAGAAGAAGATGTCCATCCAGGACGTCATCACTATAACGCGATCTCCCGCGATCATTTCAACCTCAAAAAAAATTATAATTGCAGATTTGACAATAGATGAGGCATATTAACAAACAAATGAAACAGATTTGCTCAAATTCTGACTATTTTTAACTCGATCGTATTTCACTCAAAGTTATGCGCGACTGAAGAAGAAGATGTCCATCCAGGACGTCATCACTATAACGCAATCTCCCGCGATCATTTCAACCTCAAAAAAAATTATAATTGCAGATTTGTCAAGAGATGAGGCATATTAACAAACGAATGAAACAGATTTGCTCAAATTCTGACTATTTTTAACTCGATCGTATTTCACTCAAAGTTATGATTTGTATGTCTGTGTGTGTGTGTGTGTGTGTGTGTATGTTATTCGCATAACTCAAAAAGTATTCAACCGAATTGCATGAAATTTGGTGGGATGATTGGTTATTATACGGGACACATTTGATTAGATTTTGGGAGCAATCGGGTCAAAGGTCAAGGTCAAGGGCAAGTACAGAACAGTAGCTGCGGCGAAGGTATGCGCTCTACCGAGTGCCCGTTCTAGTATTAGTGTTGAAAAACCACTTTTCGCACTTGTGTTAGTGTTGAAAAACCACTTTTCGCACTTGTGTTGGTGCAGGAAACCACTTTTGCACTTGTATTTGTGTGGAAAAAACACTTTTTGCACTTGTGATAGTGTTGAAAAACCACTTTTTGCACTTGTGTTGGTGCAGGAAACCACTTTTGCACTTGTATTAGTGTGGAAAAAACACTTTTTGCACTTGTGATAGTGTTGAAAAACCACTTTTCGCACTTGTGTTAGTGTGGAAAAACCACTTTTCGCACTTGTGTTAGTGTTGAAAAACCACTTTTCGCACTTGTGTTAGTGTTGAAAAACCACTTTTCGCACTTGTGTTGGTGCAGGAAACCACTATTGCACTTGTATTAGTGTGGAAAAAACACTTTTTGCACTTGTGATAGTGTTGAAAAACCACTTTCGCACTTGTGTTAGTGTTGAAAAACCACTTTTCGCACTTGTGTTGGTGCAGGAAACCACTTTTGCACTTGTATTATTGTGGAAAAACCACTTTTCGCACTTGTGTTAGTGTTGAAAAACCACTTTTCGCACTTGTGTTAGTGTGGAAAAACCACTTTTCGCACTTGTGTTAGTGTTGAAAAACCACTTTTCGCACTTGTGTTAGTGTTAAAAAACCACTTTTCGCACTTGTGTTGGTGCAGGAAACCACTATTGCACTTGTATTAGTGTGGAAAAAACACTTTTTGCACTTGTGATAGTGTTGAAAAACCACTTTCGCACTTGTGTTGGTGCAGGAAACCACTTTTGCACTTGTATTAGTGTGGAAAAACCACTTTTCGCACTTGTGTTAGTGTTGAAAAACCACTTTTCGCACTTGTGTTAGTGTGGAAAAACCACTTTTCGCACTTGTGTTAGTGTTGAAAAACCACTTTTCGCACTTGTGTTAGTGTTGAAAAACCACTTTTTGCACTTGTGTTGGTGCAGGAAACCACTTTTGCACTTGTATTAGTGTGGAAAAACCACTTTTCGCACTTGTGTTATTGTTGAAAAACCACTTTTCGCACTTGTGTTTGTGTTGAAAAACCACGTTTCGCACTTGTGTTAGTGTTGAAAAACCACTTTTCACACTTGTGTTGGTGCAGGAAACCACTTTTGCACTTGTATTAGTGTGGAAAAAACACTTTTCGCACTTGTGATAGTGTTGAAAAACCACTTTTCGCACTTGTGTTAGTGTTGAAAAACCACTTTTCGCACTTGTGTTGGTGCAGGAAACCACTTTTGCACTTGTATTAGTGTGGAAAAAACACTTTTTGCACTTGTGATATTGTTGAAAAACCACTTTTCGCACTTGTGTTAGTGTTGAAAAACCACTTTTCGCACTTGTGTTAGTGTTGAAAAACCACTTTTCGCACTTGTGTTGGTGCAGGAAACCACTTTTGCACTTGTATTAGTGTGGAAAAAACACTTTTTGCACTTGTGATAGTGTTGAAAAACCACTTTTCGCACTTTTGTTCATGCAGGAAACCACTTTTGCACTTGTATTAGTGTGGAAAAACCACTTTTCGCACTTGTGTTAGTGTTGAAAAACCACTTTTCGCACTTGTGTTGGTGCAGGAAACCACTTTTGCACTTGTATTAGTGTGGCAAAACCACTTTTCGCACTTGTGTTAGTGTTGAAAAACCACTTTTCGCACTTGTGTTAGTGTTGAAAAACCACTTTTCGCACTTGTGTTGGTGCAGGAAACCACTATTGCACTTGTATTAGTGTGGAAAAAACACTTTTTGCACTTGTGATAGTGTTGAAAAACCACTTTCGCACTTGTGTTAGTGTTGAAAAACCACTTTTGCACTTGTATTAGTGTGGAAAAAACACTTTTCTCACTTGTATTAGTGTGGAAAAACCACTTTTCGCACTTGTGTTAGTGTTGAAAAACCACTTTTCGCACTTGTGTTAGTGTTGAAAAACCACTTTTCGCACTTGTGTTGGTGCAGGAAACCACTTTTCGCACTTGTATTAGTGTGGAAAAACCACTTTTCGCACTTGTGTTAGTGTTGAAAAAACACTTTTCGCACTTGTGTTAGTGTTGAAAAACCACGTTTCGCACTTGTGTTAGTGTTGAAAAACCACTTTTCGCACTTGTGTTTGTGCAGGAAACCACTTTTGCACTTGTATTAGTGTGGAAAAACCACTTTTCGCACTTGTGTTGGTGTTGAAAAAACACTTTTCGCACTTGTGTTAGTGTTGAAAAACCACGTTTCGCACTTGTGTTAGTGTTGAAAAACCACTTTTCGCACTTGTGTTTGTGCAGGAAACCACTTTTGCACTTGTATTAGTGTGGAAAAAACACTTGTTGCACTTGTGATAGTGTTGAAAAACCACTTTTCGCACTTGTGTTAGTGTTGAAAAATCACTTTTCGCACTTGTGTTGGTGCAGGAAACCACTTTTGCACTTGTATTAGTGTGGAAAAAACACTTTTTGCACTTGTGATAGTGTTGAAAAACCACTTTACGCACTTGTGTTAGTGTTGAAAAACCACTTTTCGCACTTGTGTTAGTGTTGAAAAACCACTTTTCGCACTTGTGTTGGTGCAGGAAACCACTTTTGCACTTGTATTAGTGTGGAAAAAACACTTTTCGCACTTGTGATAGTGTTGAAAAACCACTTTTCGCACTTGTGTTAGTGTTGAAAAACCACTTTTCGCACTTGTGTTGGTGCAGGAAACCACTTTTGCACTTGTATTAGTGTGGAAAAAACACTTTTTGCACTTGTGATAGTGTTGAAAAACCACTTTTCGCACTTGTGTTAGTGTTGAAAAACCACTTTTCGCACTTGTGTTGGTGCAGGAAACCACTTTTGCACTTGTATTAGTGTGGAAAAACCACTTTTTGCACTTGTGTTAGTGTTGAAAAACCACTTTACGCACTTGTGTTAGTGTTGAAAAACCACTTTTCGCACTTGTGTTAGTGTTGAAAAACCACTTTTCGCACTTGTGTTGGTGCAGGAAACCACTTTTGCACTTGTGTTAGTGTGGAAAAAACACTTTTCGCACTTGTGATAGTGTTGAAAAACCACTTTTCGCACTTGTGTTAGTGTTGAAAAAACACTTTTCGCACTTGTGTTGGTGCAGGAAACCACTTTTGCACTTGTATTAGTGTGGAAAAAACACTTTTTGCACTTGTGATAGTGTTGAAAAACCACTTTTCGCACTTGTGTTAGTGTTGAAAAACCACTTTTCGCACTTGTGTTGGTGCAGGAAACCACTTTTGCACTTGTATTAGTGTGGAAAAACCACTTTTCGCACATGTGTTAGTGTTGAAAAACCACTTTACGCACTTGTGTTAGTGTTGAAAAACCACTTTTCGCACTTGTGTTAGTGTTGAAAAACCACTTTTCGCACTTGTGTTGGTGCAGGAAACCACTTTTGCACTTGTATTAGTGTGGAAAAAACACTTTTCGCACTTGTGATAGTGTTGAAAAACCACTTTTCGCACTTGTGTTAGTGTTGAAAAACCACTTTTCGCATCTGTGTTTGTGCAGGAAACCACTTTTGCACTTGTATTAGTGTGGAAAAAACACTTTTTGCACTTGTGATATTGTTGAAAAACCACTTTTCGCACTTGTGTTAGTGTTGAAAAACCACTTTTCGCACTTGTGTTAGTGTTGAAAAAACACTTTTCGCACTTGTGTTGGTGCAGGAAACCACTTTTGCACTTGTATTAGTGTGGAAAAAACACTTTTTGCACTTGTGATAGTGTTGAAAAACCACTTTTCGCACTTGTGTTTATGCAGGAAACCACTTTTGCACTTGTATTAGTGTGGAAAAACCACTTTTCGCACTTGTGTTAGTGTTGAAAAACCACTTTTCGCACTTGTGTTGGTGCAGGAAACCACTTTTGCACTTGTATTAGTGTGGCAAAACCACTTTTCGCACTTGTGTTAGTGTTGAAAAACCACTTTTCGCACTTGTGTTAGTGTTGAAAAACCACTTTTCGCACTTGTGTTGGTGCAGGAAACCACTTTTGCACTTGTATTAGTGTGGAAAAAACACTTTTTGCACTTGTGATATTGTTGAAAAACCACTTTTCGCACTTGTTACCTTCGCAAAAGCGGAAGGTTATGTTTTGATCGCTGTGTATTTATTTGTATGTCTGTGTGTGTGTATGTTAATCGCATAACTCAAAAAGTATTCAACCGAATTGCATGAAATTTGGTGGGATGATTGGTTATTATACGGGACACATTTGATTAGATTTTGGGAAACAGATTTGCTCAAATTCTGACTATTTTTAACTCGATCGTATTTCACTCAAAGTTATGAGCGACTGAAGAAGAAGATGTCCATCCAGGACGTCATCACTATAACGCGATCTCCCGCGATCATTTCAACCTCAAAAAAAATTATAATTGCAGATTTGACAATAGATGAGGCATATTAACAAACAAATGAAACAGATTTGCTCAAATTCTGACTATTTTTAACTCGATCGTATTTCACTCAAAGTTATGCGCGACTGAAGAAGAAGATGTCCATCCAGGACGTCATCACTATAACGCAATCTCCCGCGATCATTTCAACCTCAAAAAAAATTATAATTGCAGATTTGTCAAGAGATGAGGCATATTAACAAACGAATGAAACAGATTTGCTCAAATTCTGACTATTTTTAACTCGATCGTATTTCACTCAAAGTTATGATTTGTATGTCTGTGTGTGTGTGTGTGTGTGTGTGTATGTTATTCGCATAACTCAAAAAGTATTCAACCGAATTGCATGAAATTTGGTGGGATGATTGGTTATTATACGGGACACATTTGATTAGATTTTGGGAGCAATCGGGTCAAAGGTCAAGGTCAAGGGCAAGTACAGAACAGTAGCTGCGGCGAAGGTATGCGCTCTACCGAGTGCCCGTTCTAGTATTAGTGTTGAAAAACCACTTTTCGCACTTGTGTTAGTGTTGAAAAACCACTTTTCGCACTTGTGTTGGTGCAGGAAACCACTTTTGCACTTGTATTTGTGTGGAAAAAACACTTTTTGCACTTGTGATAGTGTTGAAAAACCACTTTTTGCACTTGTGTTGGTGCAGGAAACCACTTTTGCACTTGTATTAGTGTGGAAAAAACACTTTTTGCACTTGTGATAGTGTTGAAAAACCACTTTTCGCACTTGTGTTAGTGTGGAAAAACCACTTTTCGCACTTGTGTTAGTGTTGAAAAACCACTTTTCGCACTTGTGTTAGTGTTGAAAAACCACTTTTCGCACTTGTGTTGGTGCAGGAAACCACTATTGCACTTGTATTAGTGTGGAAAAAACACTTTTTGCACTTGTGATAGTGTTGAAAAACCACTTTCGCACTTGTGTTAGTGTTGAAAAACCACTTTTCGCACTTGTGTTGGTGCAGGAAACCACTTTTGCACTTGTATTATTGTGGAAAAACCACTTTTCGCACTTGTGTTAGTGTTGAAAAACCACTTTTCGCACTTGTGTTAGTGTGGAAAAACCACTTTTCGCACTTGTGTTAGTGTTGAAAAACCACTTTTCGCACTTGTGTTAGTGTTAAAAAACCACTTTTCGCACTTGTGTTGGTGCAGGAAACCACTATTGCACTTGTATTAGTGTGGAAAAAACACTTTTTGCACTTGTGATAGTGTTGAAAACCCACTTTCGCACTTGTGTTGGTGCAGGAAACCACTTTTGCACTTGTATTAGTGTGGAAAAACTACTTTTCGCACTTGTGTTAGTGTTGAAAAACCACTTTTCGCACTTGTGTTAGTGTGGAAAAACCACTTTTTCGCACTTGTGTTAGTGTTGAAAAACCACTTTTCGCACTTGTGTTAGTGTTGAAAAACCACTTTTTGCACTTGTGTTGGTGCAGGAAACCACTTTTGCACTTGTATTAGTGTGGAAAAACCACTTTTCGCACTTGTGTTATTGTTGAAAAACCACTTTTCGCACTTGTGTTTGTGTTGAAAAACCACGTTTCGCACTTGTGTTAGTGTTGAAAAACCACTTTTCACACTTGTGTTGGTGCAGGAAACCACTTTTGCACTTGTATTAGTGTGGAAAAAACACTTTTCGCACTTGTGATAGTGTTGAAAAACCACTTTTCGCACTTGTGTTAGTGTTGAAAAACCACTTTTCGCACTTGTGTTGGTGCAGGAAACCACTTTTGCACTTGTATTAGTGTGGAAAAAACACTTTTTGCACTTGTGATATTGTTGAAAAACCACTTTTCGCACTTGTGTTAGTGTTGAAAAACCACTTTTCGCACTTGTGTTAGTGTTGAAAAACCACTTTTCGCACTTGTGTTGGTGCAGGAAACCACTTTTGCACTTGTATTAGTGTGGAAAAAACACTTTTTGCACTTGTGATAGTGTTGAAAAACCACTTTTCGCACTTTTGTTCATGCAGGAAACCACTTTTGCACTTGTATTAGTGTGGAAAAACCACTTTTCGCACTTGTGTTAGTGTTGAAAAACCACTTTTCGCACTTGTGTTGGTGCAGGAAACCACTTTTGCACTTGTATTAGTGTGGCAAAACCACTTTTCGCACTTGTGTTAGTGTTGAAAAACCACTTTTCGCACTTGTGTTAGTGTTGAAAAACCACTTTTCGCACTTGTGTTGGTGCAGGAAACCACTATTGCACTTGTATTAGTGTGGAAAAAACACTTTTTGCACTTGTGATAGTGTTGAAAAACCACTTTCGCACTTGTGTTAGTGTTGAAAAACCACTTTTGCACTTGTATTAGTGTGGAAAAAACACTTTTCGCACTTGTATTAGTGTGGAAAAACCACTTTTCGCACTTGTGTTAGTGTTGAAAAACCACTTTTCGCACTTGTGTTAGTGTTGAAAAACCACTTTTCGCACTTGTGTTGGTGCAGGAAACCACTTTTCGCACTTGTATTAGTGTGGAAAAACCACTTTTCGCACTTGTGTTAGTGTTGAAAAAACACTTTTCGCACTTGTGTTAGTGTTGAAAAACCACGTTTCGCACTTGTGTTAGTGTTGAAAAACCACTTTTCGCACTTGTGTTTGTGCAGGAAACCACTTTTGCACTTGTATTAGTGTGGAAAAACCACTTTTCGCACTTGTGTTAGTGTTGAAAAAACACTTTTCGCACTTGTGTTAGTGTTGAAAAACCACGTTTCGCACTTGTGTTAGTGTTGAAAAACCACTTTTCGCACTTGTGTTTGTGCAGGAAACCACTTTTGCACTTGTATTAGTGTGGAAAAAACACTTTTTGCACTTGTGATAGTGTTGAAAAACCACTTTTCGCACTTGTGTTAGTGTTGAAAAATCACTTTTCGCACTTGTGTTGGTGCAGGAAACCACTTTTGCACTTGTATTAGTGTGGAAAAACCACTTTTCACACTTGTGTTAGTGTTGAAAAACCACTTTTCGCACTTGTGTTGGTGCAGGAAACCACTTTTGCACTTGTATTAGTGTGGAAAAAACACTTTTTGCACTTGTGATAGTGTTGAAAAACCACTTTTCGCACTTGTGTTAGTGTTGAAAAACCACTTTTCGCACTTGTGTTAGTGTTGAAAAACCACTTTTCACACTTGTGTTAGTGTTGAAAAACCACTTTTCGCACTTGTGTTGGTGCAGGAAACCACTTTTGCACTTGTATTGGTGTGGAAAAAACACTTTTTGCACTTGTGATAGTGTTGAAAAACCACTTTTCGCACTTTTGTTCATGCAGGAAACCACTTTTGCACTTGTATTAGTGTGGAAAAACCACTTTTCGCACTTGTGTTAGTGTTGAAAAACCACTTTTGCACTTGTATTAGTGTGGAAAAAACACTTTTTGCACTTGTATTAGTGTGGAAAAAACACTTTTTGCACTTGTGATATTGTTGAAAAACCACTTTTCGCACTTGTGTTAGTGTTGAAAAACCACTTTTCGCACTTGTGTTAGTGTTGAAAAACCACTTTTCGAACTTGTGTTGGTGCAGGAAACCACTTTTGCACTTGTATTAGTGTGGAAAAACCACTTTTCGCACTTGTGTTAGTGTTGAAAAACCACTTTTCGCACTTGTGTTGGTGCAGGAAACCACTTTTGCACTTGTATTAGTGTGGCAAAACCACTTTTCGCACTTGTGTTAGTGTTGAAAAACCACTTTTCGCACTTGTGTTAGTGTTGAAAAACCACTTTTCGCACTTGTGTTGGTGCAGGAAACCACTATTGCACTTGTATTAGTGTGGAAAAAACACTTTTTGCACTTGTGATAGTGTTGAAAAACCACTTTCGCACTTGTGTTAGTGTTGAAAAACCACTTTTCGCACTTGTGTTGGTGCAGGAAACCACTTTTGCACTTGTATTATTGTGGCAAAACCACTTTTCGCACTTGTGTTAGTGTTGAAAAACCACTTTTCGCACTTGTGTTAGTGTTGAAAAACCACTTTTCGCACTTGTGTTGGTGCAGGAAACCACTATTGCACTTGTATTAGTGTGGAAAAAACACTTTTTGCACTTGTGATAGTGTTGAAAAACCACTTTTCGCACTTGTGTTGGTGCAGGAAACCACTTTTGCACTTGTATTAGTGTGGCAAAACCACTTTTCGCACTTGTGTTAGTGTTGAAAAACCACTTTTCGCACTTGTGTTAGTGTTGAAAAACCACTTTTCGCACTTGTGTTGGTGCAGGAAACCACTTTTGCACTTGTATTAGTGTGGAAAAAACACTTTTTGCACTTGTGATATTGTTGAAAAACCACTTTTCGCACTTGTGTTAGTGTTGAAAAACCACTTTTCGCACTTGTGTTAGTGTTGAAAAACCACTTTTCGCACTTGTGTTGGTGCAGGAAACCACTTTTGCACTTGTATTTGTGTGGAAAAAACACTTTTTGCACTTGTGATAGTGTTGAAAAACCACTTTTTGCACTTGTGTTGGTGCAGGAAACCACTTTTGCACTTGTATTAGTGTGGAAAAAACACTTTTTGCACTTGTGATAGTGTTGAAAAACCACTTTTCGCACTTTTGTTCATGCAGGAAACCACTTTTGCACTTGTATTAGTGTGGAAAAACCACTTTTCGCACTTGTGTTAGTGTTGAAAAACCACTTTTCGCACTTGTGTTGGTGCAGGAAACCACTTTTGCACTTGTATTAGTGTGGCAAAACCACTTTTCGCACTTGTGTTAGTGTTGAAAAACCACTTTTCGCACTTGTGTTAGTGTTGAAAAACCACTTTTCGCACTTGTGTTGGTGCAGGAAACCACTATTGCACTTGTATTAGTGTGGAAAAAACACTTTTTGCACTTGTGATAGTGTTGAAAAACCACTTTCGCACTTGTGTTAGTGTTGAAAAACCACTTTTGCACTTGTATTAGTGTGGAAAAAACACTTTTCGCACTTGTATTAGTGTGGAAAAACCACTTTTCGCACTTGTGTTAGTGTTGAAAAACCACTTTTCGCACTTGTGTTAGTGTTGAAAAACCACTTTTCGCACTTGTGTTGGTGCAGGAAACCACTTTTCGCACTTGTATTAGTGTGGAAAAACCACTTTTCGCACTTGTGTTAGTGTTGAAAAAACACTTTTCGCACTTGTGTTAGTGTTGAAAAACCACGTTTCGCACTTGTGTTAGTGTTGAAAAACCACTTTTCGCACTTGTGTTTGTGCAGGAAACCACTTTTGCACTTGTATTAGTGTGGAAAAACCACTTTTCGCACTTGTGTTAGTGTTGAAAAAACACTTTTCGCACTTGTGTTAGTGTTGAAAAACCACGTTTCGCACTTGTGTTAGTGTTGAAAAACCACTTTTCGCACTTGTGTTTGTGCAGGAAACCACTTTTGCACTTGTATTAGTGTGGAAAAAACACTTTTTGCACTTGTGATAGTGTTGAAAAACCACTTTTCGCACTTGTGTTAGTGTTGAAAAATCACTTTTCGCACTTGTGTTGGTGCAGGAAACCACTTTTGCACTTGTATTAGTGTGGAAAAACCACTTTTCACACTTGTGTTAGTGTTGAAAAACCACTTTTCGCACTTGTGTTGGTGCAGGAAACCACTTTTGCACTTGTATTAGTGTGGAAAAAACACTTTTTGCACTTGTGATAGTGTTGAAAAACCACTTTTCGCACTTGTGTTAGTGTTGAAAAACCACTTTTCGCACTTGTGTTAGTGTTGAAAAACCACTTTTCACACTTGTGTTAGTGTTGAAAAACCACTTTTCGCACTTGTGTTGGTGCAGGAAACCACTTTTGCACTTGTATTAGTGTGGAAAAAACACTTTTTGCACTTGTGATAGTGTTGAAAAACCACTTTTCGCACTTTTGTTCATGCAGGAAACCACTTTTGCACTTGTATTAGTGTGGAAAAACCACTTTTCGCACTTGTGTTAGTGTTGAAAACCCACTTTTGCACTTGTATTAGTGTGGAAAAAACACTTTTTGCACTTGTATTAGTGTGGAAAAAACACTTTTTGCACTTGTGATATTGTTGAAAAACCACTTTTCGCACTTGTGTTAGTGTTGAAAAACCACTTTTCGCACTTGTGTTAGTGTTGAAAAACCACTTTTCGCACTTGTGTTGGTGCAGGAAACCACTTTTGCACTTGTATTAGTGTGGAAAAAACACTTTTTGCACTTGTGATAGTGTTGAAAAACCACTTTTCGCACTTTTGTTCATGCAGGAAACCACTTTTGCACTTGTGTTGGTGCAGGAAACCACTTTTGCACTTGTATTAGTGTGGAAAAACCACTTTTCGCACTTGTGTTAGTGTTGAAAACCCACTTTTGCACTTGTATTAGTGTGGAAAAAACACTTTTTGCACTTGTATTAGTGTGGAAAAAACACTTTTTGCACTTGTGATATTGTTGAAAAACCACTTTTCGCACTTGTGTTAGTGTTGAAAAACCACTTTTCGCACTTGTGTTAGTGTTGAAAAACCACTTTTCGCACTTGTGTTGGTGCAGGAAACCACTTTTGCACTTGTATTAGTGTGGAAAAAACACTTTTTGCACTTGTGATAGTGTTGAAAAACCACTTTTCGCACTTTTGTTCATGCAGGAAACCACTTTTGCACTTGTATTAGTGTGGAAAAACCACTTTTCGCACTTGTGTTAGTGTTGAAAACCCACTTTTGCACTTGTATTAGTGTGGAAAAAACACTTTTTGCACTTGTATTAGTGTGGAAAAAACACTTTTTGCACTTGTGATATTGTTGAAAAACCACTTTTCGCACTTGTGTTAGTGTTGAAAAACCACTTTTCGCACTTGTGTTAGTGTTGAAAAACCACTTTTCGCACTTGTGTTGGTGCAGGAAACCACTTTTGCACTTGTATTAGTGTGGAAAAAACACTTTTTGCACTTGTGATAGTGTTGAAAAACCACTTTTCGCACTTTTGTTCATGCAGGAAACCACTTTTGCACTTGTATTAGTGTGGAAAAACCACTTTTCGCACTTGTGTTAGTGTTGAAAAACCACTTTTCGCACTTGTGTTGGTGCAGGAAACCACTTTTGCACTTGTATTAGTGTGGCAAAACCACTTTTCGCACTTGTGTTAGTGTTGAAAAACCACTTTTCGCACTTGTGTTAGTGTTGAAAAACCACTTTTCGCACTTGTGTTGGTGCAGGAAACCACTATTGCACTTGTATTAGTGTGGAAAAAACACTTTTTGCACTTGTGATAGTGTTGAAAAACCACTTTCGCACTTGTGTTAGTGTTGAAAAACCACTTTTCGCACTTGTGTTGGTGCAGGAAACCACTTTTGCACTTGTATTATTGTGGCAAAACCACTTTTCGCACTTGTGTTAGTGTTGAAAAACCACTTTTCGCACTTGTGTTAGTGTTGAAAAACCACTTTTCGCACTTGTGTTGGTGCAGGAAACCACTTTTGCACTTGTATTAGTGTGGCAAAACCACTTTTCGCACTTGTGTTAGTGTTGAAAAACCACTTTTCGCACTTGTGTTAGTGTTGAAAAACCACTTTTCGCACTTGTGTTGGTGCAGGAAACCACTATTGCACTTGTATTAGTGTGGAAAAAACACTTTTTGCACTTGTGATAGTGTTGAAAAACCACTTTCGCACTTGTGTTAGTGTTGAAAAACCACTTTTCGCACTTGTGTTGGTGCAGGAAACCACTTTTGCACTTGTATTATTGTGGCAAAACCACTTTTCGCACTTGTGTTAGTGTTGAAAAACCACTTTTCGCACTTGTGTTAGTGTTGAAAAACCACTTTTCGCACTTGTGTTGGTGCAGGAAACCACTATTGCACTTGTATTAGTGTGGAAAAAACACTTTTTGCACTTGTGATAGTGTTGAAAAACCACTTTTCGCACTTGTGTTGGTGCAGGAAACCACTTTTGCACTTGTATTAGTGTGGAAAAAACACTTTTTGCACTTGTGATAGTGTTGAAAAACCACTTTTCGCACTTGTGTTAGTGTTGAAAAACCACTTTTCGCACTTGTGTTGGTGCAGGAAACCACTTTTGCACTTGTATTAGTGTGGAAAAAACACTTTTTGCACTTGTGATATTGTTGAAAAACCACTTTTCGCACTTGTGTTAGTGTTGAAAAACCACTTTTCGCACTTGTGTTAGTGTTGAAAAACCACTTTTCGCACTTGTGTTGGTGCAGGAAACCACTTTTGCACTTGTATTAGTGTGGAAAAAACACTTTTTGCACTTGTGATAGTGTTGAAAAACCACTTTTCGCACTTTTGTTCATGCAGGAAACCACTTTTGCACTTGTATTAGTGTGGAAAAACCACTTTTCGCACTTGTGTTAGTGTTGAAAAACCACTTTTCGCACTTGTGTTGGTGCAGGAAACCACTTTTGCACTTGTATTAGTGTGGCAAAACCACTTTTCGCACTTGTGTTAGGGTTGAAAAACCACTTTTCGCACTTGTGTTAGTGTTGAAAAACCACTTTTCGCACTTGTGTTGGTGCAGGAAACCACTATTGCACTTGTATTAGTGTGGAAAAAACACTTTTTGCACTTGTGATAGTGTTGAAAAACCACTTTCGCACTTGTGTTAGTGTTGAAAAACCACTTTTGCACTTGTATTAGTGTGGAAAAAACACTTTTCGCACTTGTATTAGTGTGGAAAAACCACTTTTCGCACTTGTGTTAGTGTTGAAAAACCACTTTTCGCACTTGTGTTAGTGTTGAAAAACCACTTTTCGCACTTGTGTTGGTGCAGGAAACCACTTTTCGCACTTGTATTAGTGTGGAAAAACCACTTTTCGCACTTGTGTTAGTGTTGAAAAAACACTTTTCGCACTTGTGTTAGTGTTGAAAAACCACGTTTCGCACTTGTGTTAGTGTTGAAAAACCACTTTTCGCACTTGTGTTTGTGCAGGAAACCACTTTTGCACTTGTATTAGTGTGGAAAAACCACTTTTCGCACTTGTGTTAGTGTTGAAAAAACACTTTTCGCACTTGTGTTAGTGTTGAAAAACCACGTTTCGCACTTGTGTTAGTGTTGAAAAACCACTTTTCGCACTTGTGTTTGTGCAGGAAACCACTTTTGCACTTGTATTAGTGTGGAAAAAACACTTTTTGCACTTGTGATAGTGTTGAAAAACCACTTTTCGCACTTGTGTTAGTGTTGAAAAATCACTTTTCGCACTTGTGTTGGTGCAGGAAACCACTTTTGCACTTGTATTAGTGTGGAAAAACCACTTTTCACACTTGTGTTAGTGTTGAAAAACCACTTTTCGCACTTGTGTTAGTGTTGAAAAACCACTTTTCGCACTTGTGTTGGTGCAGGAAACCACTTTTGCACTTGTATTTGTGTGGAAAAAACACTTTTTGCACTTGTGATAGTGTTGAAAAACCACTTTTTGCACTTGTGTTGGTGCAGGAAACCACTTTTGCACTTGTATTAGTGTGGAAAAAACACTTTTTGCACTTGTGATAGTGTTGAAAAACCACTTTTCGCACTTTTGTTCATGCAGGAAACCACTTTTGCACTTGTATTAGTGTGGAAAAACCACTTTTCGCACTTGTGTTAGTGTTGAAAAACCACTTTTCGCACTTGTGTTGGTGCAGGAAACCACTTTTGCACTTGTATTAGTGTGGCAAAACCACTTTTCGCACTTGTGTTAGTGTTGAAAAACCACTTTTCGCACTTGTGTTAGTGTTGAAAAACCACTTTTCGCACTTGTGTTGGTGCAGGAAACCACTATTGCACTTGTATTAGTGTGGAAAAAACACTTTTTGCACTTGTGATAGTGTTGAAAAACCACTTTCGCACTTGTGTTAGTGTTGAAAAACCACTTTTGCACTTGTATTAGTGTGGAAAAAACACTTTTCGCACTTGTATTAGTGTGGAAAAACCACTTTTCGCACTTGTGTTAGTGTTGAAAAACCACTTTTCGCACTTGTGTTAGTGTTGAAAAACCACTTTTCGCACTTGTGTTGGTGCAGGAAACCACTTTTCGCACTTGTATTAGTGTGGAAAAACCACTTTTCGCACTTGTGTTAGTGTTGAAAAAACACTTTTCGCACTTGTGTTAGTGTTGAAAAACCACGTTTCGCACTTGTGTTAGTGTTGAAAAACCACTTTTCGCACTTGTGTTTGTGCAGGAAACCACTTTTGCACTTGTATTAGTGTGGAAAAACCACTTTTCGCACTTGTGTTAGTGTTGAAAAAACACTTTTCGCACTTGTGTTAGTGTTGAAAAACCACGTTTCGCACTTGTGTTAGTGTTGAAAAACCACTTTTCGCACTTGTGTTTGTGCAGGAAACCACTTTTGCACTTGTATTAGTGTGGAAAAAACACTTTTTGCACTTGTGATAGTGTTGAAAAACCACTTTTCGCACTTGTGTTAGTGTTGAAAAATCACTTTTCGCACTTGTGTTGGTGCAGGAAACCACTTTTGCACTTGTATTAGTGTGGAAAAACCACTTTTCACACTTGTGTTAGTGTTGAAAAACCACTTTTCGCACTTGTGTTGGTGCAGGAAACCACTTTTGCACTTGTATTAGTGTGGAAAAAACACTTTTTGCACTTGTGATAGTGTTGAAAAACCACTTTTCGCACTTGTGTTAGTGTTGAAAAACCACTTTTCGCACTTGTGTTAGTGTTGAAAAACCACTTTTCACACTTGTGTTAGTGTTGAAAAACCACTTTTCGCACTTGTGTTGGTGCAGGAAACCACTTTTGCACTTGTATTAGTGTGGAAAAAACACTTTTTGCACTTGTGATAGTGTTGAAAAACCACTTTTCGCACTTTTGTTCATGCAGGAAACCACTTTTGCACTTGTATTAGTGTGGAAAAACCACTTTTCGCACTTGTGTTAGTGTTGAAAACCCACTTTTGCACTTGTATTAGTGTGGAAAAAACACTTTTTGCACTTGTATTAGTGTGGAAAAAACACTTTTTGCACTTGTGATATTGTTGAAAAACCACTTTTCGCACTTGTGTTAGTGTTGAAAAACCACTTTTCGCACTTGTGTTAGTGTTGAAAAACCACTTTTCGCACTTGTGTTGGTGCAGGAAACCACTTTTGCACTTGTATTAGTGTGGAAAAAACACTTTTTGCACTTGTGATAGTGTTGAAAAACCACTTTTCGCACTTTTGTTCATGCAGGAAACCACTTTTGCACTTGTATTAGTGTGGAAAAACCACTTTTCGCACTTGTGTTAGTGTTGAAAAACCACTTTTCGCACTTGTGTTGGTGCAGGAAACCACTTTTGCACTTGTATTAGTGTGGCAAAACCACTTTTCGCACTTGTGTTAGTGTTGAAAAACCACTTTTCGCACTTGTGTTAGTGTTGAAAAACCACTTTTCGCACTTGTGTTGGTGCAGGAAACCACTATTGCACTTGTATTAGTGTGGAAAAAACACTTTTTGCACTTGTGATAGTGTTGAAAAACCACTTTCGCACTTGTGTTAGTGTTGAAAAACCACTTTTCGCACTTGTGTTGGTGCAGGAAACCACTTTTGCACTTGTATTATTGTGGCAAAACCACTTTTCGCACTTGTGTTAGTGTTGAAAAACCACTTTTCGCACTTGTGTTAGTGTTGAAAAACCACTTTTCGCACTTGTGTTGGTGCAGGAAACCACTATTGCACTTGTATTAGTGTGGAAAAAACACTTTTTGCACTTGTGATAGTGTTGAAAAACCACTTTTCGCACTTGTGTTGGTGCAGGAAACCACTTTTGCACTTGTATTAGTGTGGAAAAAACACTTTTTGCACTTGTGATAGTGTTGAAAAACCACTTTTCGCACTTGTGTTAGTGTTGAAAAACCACTTTTCGCACTTGTGTTGGTGCAGGAAACCACTTTTGCACTTGTATTAGTGTGGAAAAAACACTTTTTGCACTTGTGATATTGTTGAAAAACCACTTTTCGCACTTGTGTTAGTGTTGAAAAACCACTTTTCGCACTTGTGTTAGTGTTGAAAAACCACTTTTCGCACTTGTGTTGGTGCAGGAAACCACTTTTGCACTTGTATTAGTGTGGAAAAAACACTTTTTGCACTTGTGATAGTGTTGAAAAACCACTTTTCGCACTTTTGTTCATGCAGGAAACCACTTTTGCACTTGTATTAGTGTGGAAAAACCACTTTTCGCACTTGTGTTAGTGTTGAAAAACCACTTTTCGCACTTGTGTTGGTGCAGGAAACCACTTTTGCACTTGTATTAGTGTGGCAAAACCACTTTTCGCACTTGTGTTAGGGTTGAAAAACCACTTTTCGCACTTGTGTTAGTGTTGAAAAACCACTTTTCGCACTTGTGTTGGTGCAGGAAACCACTATTGCACTTGTATTAGTGTGGAAAAAACACTTTTTGCACTTGTGATAGTGTTGAAAAACCACTTTCGCACTTGTGTTAGTGTTGAAAAACCACTTTTGCACTTGTATTAGTGTGGAAAAAACACTTTTCGCACTTGTATTAGTGTGGAAAAACCACTTTTCGCACTTGTGTTAGTGTTGAAAAACCACTTTTCGCACTTGTGTTAGTGTTGAAAAACCACTTTTCGCACTTGTGTTGGTGCAGGAAACCACTTTTCGCACTTGTATTAGTGTGGAAAAACCACTTTTCGCACTTGTGTTAGTGTTGAAAAAACACTTTTCGCACTTGTGTTAGTGTTGAAAAACCACGTTTCGCACTTGTGTTAGTGTTGAAAAACCACTTTTCGCACTTGTGTTTGTGCAGGAAACCACTTTTGCACTTGTATTAGTGTGGAAAAACCACTTTTCGCACTTGTGTTAGTGTTGAAAAAACACTTTTCGCACTTGTGTTAGTGTTGAAAAACGACGTTTCGCACTTGTGTTAGTGTTGAAAAACCACTTTTCGCACTTGTGTTTGTGCAGGAAACCACTTTTGCACTTGTATTAGTGTGGAAAAAACACTTTTTGCACTTGTGATAGTGTTGAAAAACCACTTTTCGCACTTGTGTTAGTGTTGAAAAATCACTTTTCGCACTTGTGTTGGTGCAGGAAACCACTTTTGCACTTGTATTAGTGTGGAAAAACCACTTTTCACACTTGTGTTAGTGTTGAAAAACCACTTTTCGCATTTGTGTTGGTGCAGGAAACCACTTTTGCACTTGTATTAGTGTGGAAAAACACTTTTTGCACTTGTGATAGTGTTGAAAAACCACTTTTCGCACTTGTGTTAGTGTTGAAAAACCACTTTTCGCACTTGTGTTAGTGTTGAAAAACCACTTTTCACACTTGTGTTAGTGTTGAAAAACCACTTTTTGCACTTGTGTTGGTGCAGGAAACCACTTTTGCACTTGTATTAGTGTGGAAAAACCACTTTTTGCACTTGTGATAGTGTTGAAAAACCACTTTTCGCACTTTTGTACATGCAGGAAACCACTTTTGCACTTGTATTAGTGTGGAAAAACCACTTTTCGCACTTGTGTTAGTGTTGAAAAACCACTTTTGCACTTGTATTAGTGTGGAAAAAACACTTTTTGCACTTGTATTAGTGTGGGAAAAACACTTTTTGCACTTGTGATATTGTTGAAAAACCACTTTTCGCACTTGTGTTGGTGTTGAAAAACCACTTTTCGCACTTGTGTTAGTGTTGAAAAACCACTTTTCGCACTTGTGTTGGTGCAGGAAACCACTTTTGCACTTGTATTAGTGTGGAAAAAACACTTTTTACCTTCGCAAAAGCGGAAGGTTATGTTTTGATCGCTGTGTATTTATTTGTATGTCTGTGTGTGTGTATGTTAATCGCATAACTCAAAAAGTATTCAACCGAATTGCATGAAATTTGGTGGGATGATTGGTTATTATACGGGACACATTTGATTAGATTTTGGGAAACAGATTTGCTCAAATTCTGACTATTTTTAACTCGATCGTATTTCACTCAAAGTTATGAGCGACTGAAGAAGAAGATGTCCATCCAGGACGTCATCACTATAACGCGATCTCCCGCGATCATTTCAACCTCAAAAAAAATTATAATTGCAGATTTGTCAAGAGATGAGGCATATTAACAAACGAATGAAACAGATTTGCTCAAATTCTGACTATTTTTAACTCGATCGTATTTCACTCAAAGTTATGAGCGACTGAAGAAGAGGATGTCCATCCAAGACGTCATCACTATAACGCGATCTCCCGCAATCATTTCAACCTCAAATGAAATTCAAATTGCAGATTTGTCAATCGGGGAGGCATATTAACAGACGAATGAAACAGATTTGCTCAAATTCTGATTTTTAAAAATCGATCGCATTTCACATAAAGTTTCACATCGCATACACTCCCATGCCAAGTACAGAACAGTAGCTGCGGCGAAGGTATGCGCTCTACCGAGTGCCCGGATTCTAGTTGCACTTGTGATAGTGTTGAAAAACCACTTTTCGCACTTTTGTTCATGCAGGAAACCACTTTTGCACTTGTATTAGTGTGGAAAAACCACTTTTCGCACTTGTGTTAGTGTTGAAAAACCACTTTTCGCACTTGTGTTGGTGCAGGAAACCACTTTTGCACTTGTATTAGTGTGGCAAAACCACTTTTCGCACTTGTGTTAGTGTTGAAAAACCACTTTTCGCACTTGTGTTAGTGTTGAAAAACCACTTTTCGCACTTGTGTTGGTGCAGGAAACCACTATTGCACTTGTATTAGTGTGGAAAAAACACTTTTTGCACTTGTGATAGTGTTGAAAAACCACTTTCGCACTTGTGTTAGTGTTGAAAAAACACTTTTCGCACTTGTGTTGGTGCAGGAAACCACTTTTGCACTTGTATTAGTGTGGCAAAACCACTTTTCGCACTTGTGTTAGTGTTGAAAAACCACTTTTCGCACTTGTGTTAGTGTTGAAAAACCACTTTTCGCACTTGTGTTGGTGCAGGAAACCACTATTGCACTTGTATTAGTGTGGAAAAAACACTTTTTGCACTTGTGATAGTGTTGAAAAACCACTTTCGCACCTGTGTTAGTGTTGAAAAACCACTTTTGCACTTGTATTAGTGTGGAAAAAACACTTTTCGCACTTGTATTAGTGTGGAAAAACCACTTTTCGCACTTGTGTTAGTGTTGAAAAACCACTTTTCGCACTTGTATTAGTGTGGAAAAACCACTTTTCGCACTTGTGTTAGTGTTGAAAAAACACTTTTCGCACTTGTGTTAGTGTTGAAAAACCACGTTTCGCACTTGTGTTAGTGTGGAAAAACCACTTTTCGCACTTGTGTTTGTGCAGGAAACCACTTTTGCACTTGTATTAGTGTGGAAAAACCACTTTTCGCACTTGTGTTAGTGTTGAAAAAACACTTTTCGCACTTGTGTTAGTGTTGAAAAACCACGTTTCGCACTTGTGTTAGTGTTGAAAAACCACTTTTCGCACTTGTGTTTGTGCAGGAAACCACTTTTGCACTTGTATTAGTGTGGAAAAAACACGTTTTGCACTTGTGATAGTGTTGAAAAACCACTTTTCGCACTTGTGTTAGTGTTGAAAAATCACTTTTCGCACTTGTGTTGGTGCAGGAAAACACTTTTGCACTTGTATTAGTGTGGAAAAACCACTTTTCACACTTGTGTTAGTGTTGAAAAACCACTTTTCGCACTTGTGTTGGTGCAGGAAACCACTTTTGCACTTGTATTAGTGTGGAAAAAACACTTTTTGCACTTGTGATAGTGTTGAAAAACCACTTTTCGCACTTGTGTTAGTGTTGAAAAACCACTTTTCGCACTTGTGTTAGTGTTGAAAAACCACTTTTCACACTTGTGTTAGTGTTGAAAAACCACTTTTCGCACTTGTGTTGGTGCAGGAAACCACTTTTGCACTTGTATTAGTGTGGAAAAAACACTTTTTGCACTTGTGATAGTGTTGAAAAACCACTTTTCGCACTTTTGTTCATGCAGGAAACCACTTTTGCACTTGTATTAGTGTGGAAAAACCACTTTTCGCACTTGTGTTAGTGTTGAAAAACCACTTTTGCACTTGTATTAGTGTGGAAAAAACACTTTTTGCACTTGTATTAGTGTGGAAAAAACACTTTTTGCACTTGTGATATTGTTGAAAAACCACTTTTCGCACTTGTGTTAGTGTTGAAAAACCACTTTTCGCACTTGTGTTAGTGTTGAAAAACCACTTTTCGCACTTGTGTTGGTGCAGGAAACCACTTTTGCACTTGTATTAGTGTGGAAAAAACACTTTTTGCACTTGTGATAGTGTTGAAAAACCACTTTTCGCACTTTTGTTCATGCAGGAAACCACTTTTGCACTTGTATTAGTGTGGAAAAACCACTTTTCGCACTTGTGTTAGTGTTGAAAAACCACTTTTCGCACTTGTGTTGGTGCAGGAAACCACTTTTGCACTTGTATTAGTGTGGCAAAACCACTTTTCGCACTTGTGTTAGTGTTGAAAAACCACTTTTCGCACTTGTGTTAGTGTTGAAAAACCACTTTTCGCACTTGTGTTGGTGCAGGAAACCACTATTGCACTTGTATTAGTGTGGAAAAAACACTTTTTGCACTTGTGATAGTGTTGAAAAACCACTTTCGCACTTGTGTTAGTGTTGAAAAACCACTTTTGCACTTGTATTAGTGTGGAAAAAACACTTTTCGCACTTGTATTAGTGTGGAAAAACCACTTTTCGCACTTGTGTTAGTGTTGAAAAACCACTTTTCGCACTTGTGTTAGTGTTGAAAAACCACTTTTCGCACTTGTGTTGGTGCAGGAAACCACTTTTCGCACTTGTATTAGTGTGGAAAAACCACTTTTCGCACTTGTGTTAGTGTTGAAAAAACACTTTTCGCACTTGTGTTAGTGTGGAAAAAACACTTTTTGCACTTGTGATATTGTTGAAAAACCACTTTTCGCACTTGTGTTAGTGTTGAAAAACCACTTTTCGCACTTGTGTTAGTGTTGAAAAACCACTTTTCGCACTTGTGTTGGTGCAGGAAACCACTTTTGCACTTGTATTAGTGTGGAAAAAACACTTTTTGCACTTGTGATAGTGTTGAAAAACCACTTTTCGCACTTTTGTTCATGCAGGAAACCACTTTTGCACTTGTATTAGTGTGGAAAAACCACTTTTCGCACTTGTGTTAGTGTTGAAAAACCACTTTTCGCACTTGTGTTAGTGTTGAAAAACCACTTTTCGCACTTGTGTTGGTGCAGGAAACCACTTTTGCACTTGTATTAGTGTGGAAAAAACACTTTTTGCACTTGTGATAGTGTTGAAAAACCACTTTTCGCACTTTTGTTCATGCAGGAAACCACTTTTGCACTTGTATTAGTGTGGAAAAACCACTTTTCGCACTTGTGTTAGTGTTGAAAAACCACTTTTCGCACTTGTGTTGGTGCAGGAAACCACTTTTGCACTTGTATTAGTGTGGCAAAACCACTTTTCGCACTTGTGTTAGTGTTGAAAAACCACTTTTCGCACTTGTGTTAGTGTTGAAAAACCACTTTTCGCACTTGTGTTGGTGCAGGAAACCACTATTGCACTTGTATTAGTGTGGAAAAAACACTTTTTGCACTTGTGATAGTGTTGAAAAACCACTTTCGCACTTGTGTTAGTGTTGAAAAACCACTTTTCGCACTTGTGTTGGTGCAGGAAACCACTTTTGCACTTGTATTAGTGTGGCAAAACCACTTTTCGCACTTGTGTTAGTGTTGAAAAACCACTTTTCGCACTTGTGTTAGTGTTGAAAAACCACTTTTCGCACTTGTGTTGGTGCAGGAAACCACTATTGCACTTGTATTAGTGTGGAAAAAACACTTTTTGCACTTGTGATAGTGTTGAAAAACCACTTTCGCACCTGTGTTAGTGTTGAAAAACCACTTTTGCACTTGTATTAGTGTGGAAAAAACACTTTTCGCACTTGTATTAGTGTGGAAAAACCACTTTTCGCACTTGTGTTAGTGTTGAAAAACCACTTTTCGCACTTGTATTAGTGTGGAAAAACCACTTTTCGCACTTGTGTTAGTGTTGAAAAAACACTTTTCGCACTTGTGTTAGTGTTGAAAAACCACGTTTCGCACTTGTGTTAGTGTGGAAAAACCACTTTTCGCACTTGTGTTTGTGCAGGAAACCACTTTTGCACTTGTATTAGTGTGGAAAAACCACTTTTCGCACTTGTGTTAGTGTTGAAAAAACACTTTTCGCACTTGTGTTAGTGTTGAAAAACCACGTTTCGCACTTGTGTTAGTGTTGAAAAACCACTTTTCGCACTTGTGTTTGTGCAGGAAACCACTTTTGCACTTGTATTAGTGTGGAAAAAACACTTTTTGCACTTGTGATAGTGTTGAAAAACCACTTTTCGCACTTGTGTTAGTGTTGAAAAATCACTTTTCGCACTTGTGTTGGTGCAGGAAAACACTTTTGCACTTGTATTAGTGTGGAAAAACCACTTTTCACACTTGTGTTAGTGTTGAAAAACCACTTTTCGCACTTGTGTTGGTGCAGGAAACCACTTTTGCACTTGTATTAGTGTGGAAAAAACACTTTTTGCACTTGTGATAGTGTTGAAAAACCACTTTTCGCACTTGTGTTAGTGTTGAAAAACCACTTTTCGCACTTGTGTTAGTGTTGAAAAACCACTTTTCACACTTGTGTTAGTGTTGAAAAACCACTTTTCGCACTTGTGTTGGTGCAGGAAACCACTTTTGCACTTGTATTAGTGTGGAAAAAACACTTTTTGCACTTGTGATAGTGTTGAAAAACCACTTTTCGCACTTTTGTTCATGCAGGAAACCACTTTTGCACTTGTATTAGTGTGGAAAAACCACTTTTCGCACTTGTGTTAGTGTTGAAAAACCACTTTTGCACTTGTATTAGTGTGGAAAAAACACTTTTTGCACTTGTATTAGTGTGGAAAAAACACTTTTTGCACTTGTGATATTGTTGAAAAACCACTTTTCGCACTTGTGTTAGTGTTGAAAAACCACTTTTCGCACTTGTGTTAGTGTTGAAAAACCACTTTTCGCACTTGTGTTGGTGCAGGAAACCACTTTTGCACTTGTATTAGTGTGGAAAAAACACTTTTTGCACTTGTGATAGTGTTGAAAAACCACTTTTCGCACTTTTGTTCATGCAGGAAACCACTTTTGCACTTGTATTAGTGTGGAAAAACCACTTTTCGCACTTGTGTTAGTGTTGAAAAACCACTTTTCGCACTTGTGTTGGTGCAGGAAACCACTTTTGCACTTGTATTAGTGTGGCAAAACCACTTTTCGCACTTGTGTTAGTGTTGAAAAACCACTTTTCGCACTTGTGTTAGTGTTGAAAAACCACTTTTCGCACTTGTGTTGGTGCAGGAAACCACTATTGCACTTGTATTAGTGTGGAAAAAACACTTTTTGCACTTGTGATAGTGTTGAAAAACCACTTTCGCACTTGTGTTAGTGTTGAAAAACCACTTTTGCACTTGTATTAGTGTGGAAAAAACACTTTTCGCACTTGTATTAGTGTGGAAAAACCACTTTTCGCACTTGTGTTAGTGTTGAAAAACCACTTTTCGCACTTGTGTTAGTGTTGAAAAACCACTTTTCGCACTTGTGTTGGTGCAGGAAACCACTTTTCGCACTTGTATTAGTGTGGAAAAACCACTTTTCGCACTTGTGTTAGTGTTGAAAAAACACTTTTCGCACTTGTGTTAGTGTGGAAAAAACACTTTTTGCACTTGTGATATTGTTGAAAAACCACTTTTCGCACTTGTGTTAGTGTTGAAAAACCACTTTTCGCACTTGTGTTAGTGTTGAAAAACCACTTTTCGCACTTGTGTTGGTGCAGGAAACCACTTTTGCACTTGTATTAGTGTGGAAAAAACACTTTTTGCACTTGTGATAGTGTTGAAAAACCACTTTTCGCACTTTTGTTCATGCAGGAAACCACTTTTGCACTTGTATTAGTGTGGAAAAACCACTTTTCGCACTTGTGTTAGTGTTGAAAAACCACTTTTCGCACTTGTGTTGGTGCAGGAAACCACTTTTGCACTTGTATTAGTGTGGCAAAACCACTTTTCGCACTTGTGTTAGTGTTGAAAAACCACTTTTCGCACTTGTGTTAGTGTTGAAAAACCACTTTTCGCACTTGTGTTGGTGCAGGAAACCACTATTGCACTTGTATTAGTGTGGAAAAAACACTTTTTGCACTTGTGATAGTGTTGAAAAACCACTTTCGCACTTGTGTTAGTGTTGAAAAACCACTTTTGCACTTGTATTAGTGTGGAAAAAACACTTTTCGCACTTGTATTAGTGTGGAAAAACCACTTTTCGCACTTGTGTTAGTGTTGAAAAACCACTTTTCGCACTTGTGTTAGTGTTGAAAAACCACTTTTCGCACTTGTGTTGGTGCAGGAAACCACTTTTCGCACTTGTATTAGTGTGGAAAAACCACTTTTCGCACTTGTGTTAGTGTTGAAAAAACACTTTTCGCACTTGTGTTAGTGTTGAAAAACCACGTTTCGCACTTGTGTTAGTGTTGAAAAACCACTTTTCGCACTTGTGTTTGTGCAGGAAACCACTTTTGCACTTGTATTAGTGTGGAAAAACCACTTTTCGCACTTGTGTTAGTGTTGAAAAAACACTTTTCGCACTTGTGTTAGTGTTGAAAAACCACGTTTCGCACTTGTGTTAGTGTTGAAAAACCACTTTTCGCACATGTGTTTGTGCAGGAAACCACTTTTGCACTTGTATTAGTGTGGAAAAAACACTTTTTGCACTTGTGTTAGTGTTGAAAAACCACTTTTCGCACTTGTGTTGGTGCAGGAAACCACTATTGCACTTGTATTAGTGTGGAAAAAACACTTTTTGCACTTGTGATAGTGTTGAAAAACCACTTTCGCACTTGTGTTAGTGTTGAAAAACCACTTTTCGCACTTGTGTTGGTGCAGGAAACCACTTTTGCACTTGTATTATTGTGGAAAAACCACTTTTCGCACTTGTGTTAGTGTTGAAAAACCACTTTTCGCACTTGTGTTAGTGTGGAAAAACCACTTTTCGCACTTGAGTTAGTGTTGAAAAACCACTTTTCGCACTTGTGTTAGTGTTGAAAAACCACTTTTTGCACTTGTGTTGGTGCAGGAAACCACTATTGCACTTGTATTAGTGTGGAAAAAACACTTTTTGCACTTGTGATAGTGTTGAAAAACCACTTTTCACACTTGTGTTGGTGCAGGAAACCACTTTTGCACTTGTATTAGTGTGGAAAAACCACTTTTCGCACTTGTGTTATTGTTGAAAAACCGCTTTTCGCACTTGTGTTTGTGTTGAAAAACCACGTTTCGCACTTGTGTTAGTGTTGAAAAACCACTTTTCACACTTGTGTTGGTGCAGGAAACCACTTTTGCACTTGTATTAGTGTGGAAAAAACACTTTTCGCACTTGTGATAGTGTTGAAAAACCACTTTTCGCACTTGTGTTAGTGTTGAAAAACCACTTTTCGCACTTGTGTTGGTGCAGGAAACCACTTTTGCACTTGTATTAGTGTGGAAAAAACACTTTTTGCACTTGTGATAGTGTTGAAAAACCACTTTTCGCACTTTTGTTCATGCAGGAAACCACTTTTGCACTTGTATTAGTGTGGAAAAACCACTTTTCGCACTTGTGTTAGTGTTGAAAAACCACTTTTCGCACTTGTGTTGGTGCAGGAAACCACTTTTGCACTTGTATTAGTGTGGCAAAACCACTTTTCGCACTTGTGTTAGTGTTGAAAAACCACTTTTCGCACTTGTGTTAGTGTTGAAAAACCACTTTTCGCACTTGTGTTGGTGCAGGAAACCACTATTGCACTTGTATTAGTGTGGAAAAAACACTTTTTGCACTTGTGATAGTGTTGAAAAACCACTTTCGCACTTGTGTTAGTGTTGAAAAACCACTTTTGCACTTGTATTAGTGTGGAAAAAACACTTTTCGCACTTGTATTAGTGTGGAAAAACCACTTTTCGCACTTGTGTTAGTGTTGAAAAACCACTTTTCGCACTTGTGTTAGTGTTGAAAAACCACTTTTCGCACTTGTGTTGGTGCAGGAAACCACTTTTCGCACTTGTATTAGTGTGGAAAAACCACTTTTCGCACTTGTGTTAGTGTTGAAAAAACACTTTTCGCACTTGTGTTAGTGTTGAAAAACCACGTTTCGCACTTGTGTTAGTGTTGAAAAACCACTTTTCGCACTTGTGTTTGTACAGGAAACCACTTTTGCACTTGTATTAGTGTGGAAAAACCACTTTTCGCACTTGTGTTAGTGTTGAAAAAACACTTTTCGCACTTGTGTTAGTGTTGAAAAACCACGTTTCGCACTTGTGTTAGTGTTGAAAAACCACTTTTCGCACTTGTGTTTGTGCAGGAAACCACTTTTGCACTTGTATTAGTGTGGAAAAAACACTTTTTGCACTTGTGATAGTGTTGAAAAACCACTTTTCGCACTTGTGTTAGTGTTGAAAAATCACTTTTCGCACTTGTGTTGGTGCAGGAAACCACTTTTGCACTTGTATTAGTGTGGAAAAACCACTTTTCGCACTTGTGTTAGTGTTGAAAAACCACTTTTCGCACTTGTGTTGGTGCAGGAAACCACTTTTGCACTTGTATTAGTGTGGAAAAAACACTTTTTGCACTTGTGATAGTGTTGAAAAACCACTTTTCGCACTTGTGTTAGTGTTGAAAAACCACTTTTCGCACTTGTGTTAGTGTTGAAAAACCACTTTTCACACTTGTGTTGGTACAGGAAACCACTTTTGCACTTGTATTAGTGTGGAAAAAACACTTTTCGCACTTGTGATAGTGTTGAAAAACCACTTTTCGCACTTGTGTAGTGTTGAAAAACCACTTTTCGCACTTGTGTTGGTGCAGGAAACCACTTTTGCACTTGTATTAGTGTGGAAATAACACTTTTTGCACTTGTGATATTGTTGAAAAACCACTTTTCGCACTTGTGTTAGTGTTGAAAAATCACTTTTCGCACTTGTGTTGGTGCAGGAAACCACTTTTGCACTTGTATTAGTGTGGAAAAACCACTTTTCACACTTGTGTTAGTGTTGAAAAACCACTTTTCGCACTTGTGTTGGTGCAGGAAACCACTTTTGCACTTGTATTAGTGTGGAAAAAACACTTTTTGCACTTGTGATAGTGTTGAAAAAACCACTTTTCGCACTTGTGTTAGTGTTGAAAAACCACTTTTCGCACTTGTGTTAGTGTTGAAAAACCACTTTTCACACTTGTGTTAGTGTTGAAAAACCACTTTTCACACTTGTGTTAGTGTTGAAAAACCACTTTTCGCACTTGTGTTGGTGCAGGAAACCACTTTTGCACTTGTATTAGTGTGGAAAAAACACTTTTTGCACTTGTGATAGTGTTGAAAAACCACTTTTTCGCACTTTTGTTCATGCAGGAAACCACTTTTTGCACTTGTATTAGTGTGGAAAAACCACTTTTCGCACTTGTGTTAGTGTTGAAAAACCACTTTTGCACTTGTATTAGTGTGGAAAAAACACTTTTTGCACTTGTATTAGTGTGGAAAAAACACTTTTTGCACTTGTGATATTGTTGAAAAACCACTTTTCGCACTTGTGTTAGTGTTGAAAAACCACTTTCGCACTTGTGTTAGTGTTGAAAAACCACTTTTCGCACTTCTGTTGGTGCAGGAAACCACTTTTGCACTTGTATTAGTGTGGAAAAACACTTTTTGCACTTGTGATAGTGTGAAAAACCACTTTTCGCACTTTTGTTCATGCAGGAAACCACTTTTGCACTTGTATTAGTGTGGAAAAACCACTTTTCGCACTTGTGTTAGTGTTGAAAAACCACTTTTCGCACTTGTGTTCGTGCAGGAAACCACTTTTGCACTTGTATTCGTGTGGCAAAACCACTTTTCGCACTTGTGTTAGTGTTGAAAAACCACTTTTCGCACTTGTGTTAGTGTTGAAAAACCACTTTTCGCACTTGTGTTGGTGCAGGAAACCACTATTGCACTTGTATTAGTGTAGAAAAAACACTTTTTGCACTTGTGATAGTGTTGAAAAACCACTTTCGCACTTGTGTTAGTGTTGAAAAACCACTTTTGCACTTGTATTAGTGTGGAAAAAAACACTTTTCGCACTTGTATTAGTGTGGAAAAACCACTTTTCGCACTTGTGTTAGTGTTGAAAAACCACTTTTCGCACTTGTGTTAGTGTTGAAAAACAACTTTTCGCACTTGTGTTGGTGCAGGAAACCACTTTTCGCACTTGTATTAGTGTGGAAAAACCACTTTTCGCACTTGTGTTAGTGTTGAAAAAATACTTTTCGCACTTGTGTTAGTGTTGAAAAACCACGTTTCGCACTTGTGTTAGTGTTGAAAAACCACTTTTCGCACTTGTGTTTGTGCCGGAAACCACTTTTGCACTTGTATTAGTGTGGAAAAACCACTTTTCGCACTTGTGTTAGTGTTGAAAAAACACTTTTCGCACTTGTGTTAGTGTTGAAAAACCACGTTTCGCACTTGTGTTAGTGTTGAAAAACCACTTTTCGCACTTGTGTTTGTGCAGGAAACCACTTTTGCACTTGTATTAGTGTGGAAAAAACACTTTTTGCACTTGTGTTAGTGTTGAAAAACCACTTTTCGCACTTGTGTTGGTGCAGGAAACCACTATTGCACTTGTATTAGTGTGGAAAAAACACTTTTCGCACTTGTGATAGTGTTGAAAAACCACTTTTCGCACTTGTGTTAGTGTTGAAAAAACCACTTTTCGCACTTGTGTTGGTGCAGGAAACCACTTTTGCACTTGTATTAGTGTGGAAATAACACTTTTTGCACTTGTGATATTGTTGAAAAACCACTTTTCGCACTTGTGTTCAGTGTTGAAAAATCACTTTTCGCACTTGTGTTGGTGCAGGAAACCACTTTTGCACTTGTATTAGTGTGGAAAAACCACTTTTCACACTTGTGTTAGTGTTGAAAAACCACTTTTCGCACTTGTGTTGGTGCAGGAAACCACTTTTGCACTTGTATTAGTGTGGAAAAAAACACTTTTTGCACTTGTGATAGTGTTGAAAAACCACTTTTCGCACTTGTGTTAGTGTTGAAAAACCACTTTTCGCACTTGTGTTAGTGTTGAAAAACCACTTTTCACACTTGTGTTAGTGTTGAAAAACCACTTTTCACACTTGTGTTAGTGTTGAAAAACCACTTTTCGCACTTGTGTTGGTGCAGGAAACCACTTTTGCACTTGTATTAGTGTGGAAAAAACACTTTTTGCACTTGTGATAGTGTTGAAAAACCACTTTTCGCACTTTTGTTCATGCAGGAAACCACTTTTGCACTTGTATTAGTGTGGAAAAACCACTTTTCGCACTTGTGTTAGTGTTGAAAAAACCACTTTTGCACTTGTATTAGTGTGGAAAAAACACTTTTTGCACTTGTATTAGTGTGGAAAAAACACTTTTTGCACTTGTGATATTGTTGAAAAACCACTTTTCGCACTTGTGTTAGTGTTGAAAAACCACTTTTCGCACTTGTGTTAGTGTTGAAAAACCACTTTTCGCACTTCTGTTGGTGCAGGAAACCACTTTTGCACTTGTATTAGTGTGGAAAAAACACTTTTTGCACTTGTGATAGTGTTGAAAAACCACTTTTCGCACTTTTGTTCATGCAGGAAACCACTTTTGCACTTGTATTAGTGTGGAAAAACCACTTTTCGCACTTGTGTTAGTGTTGAAAAACCACTTTTCGCACTTGTGTTCGTGCAGGAAACCACTTTTGCACTTGTATTCGTGTGGCAAAACCACTTTTCGCACTTGTGTTAGTGTTGAAAAACCACTTTTCGCACACTTGTGTTAGTGTTGAAAAACCACTTTTCGCACTTGTGTTGGTGCAGGAAACCACTATTGCACTTGTATTAGTGTGGAAAAAACACTTTTTGCACTTGTGATAGTGTTGAAAAACCACTTTCGCACTTGTGTTAGTGTTGAAAAACCACTTTTGCACTTGTATTAGTGTGGAAAAAACACTTTTCGCACTTGTATTAGTGTGGAAAAACCACTTTTCGCACTTGTGTTAGTGTTGAAAAACCACTTTTCGCACTTGTGTTAGTGTTGAAAAACCACTTTTCGCACTTGTGTTGGTGCAGGAAACCACTTTTCGCACTTGTATTAGTGTGGAAAAACCACTTTTCGCACTTGTGTTAGTGTTGAAAAAACACTTTTCGCACTTGTGTTAGTGTTGAAAAACCACGTTTCGCACTTGTGTTAGTGTTGAAAAACCACTTTTCGCACTTGTGTTTGTGCCGGAAACCACTTTTGCACTTGTATTAGTGTGGAAAAAACCACTTTTCGCACTTGTGTTAGTGTTGAAAAAACACTTTTCGCACTTGTGTTAGTGTTGAAAAACCACGTTTCGCACTTGTGTTAGTGTTGAAAAACCACTTTTCGCACTTGTGTTTGTGCAGGAAACCACTTTTGCACTTGTATTAGTGTGGAAAAAACACTTTTTGCACTTGTGTTAGTGTTGAAAAACCACTTTTCGCACTTGTGTTGGTGCAGGAAACCACTATTGCACTTGTATTAGTGTGGAAAAAACACTTTTTGCACTTGTGATAGTGTTGAAAAACCACTTTCGCACTTGTGTTAGTGTTGAAAAACCACTTTTCGCACTTGTGTTGGTGCAGGAAACCACTTTTGCACTTGTATTATTGTGGAAAACCACTTTTCGCACTTGTGTTAGTGTTGAAAAACCACTTTTCGCACTTGTGTTAGTGTGGAAAAACCACTTTTCGCACTTGTGTTAGTGTTGAAAAACCACTTTTCGCACTTGTGTTAGTGTTAAAAAACCACTTTTCGCACTTGTGTTGGTGCAGGAAACCACTATTGCACTTGTATTAGTGTGGAAAAAACACTTTTTGCACTTGTGATAGTGTTGAAAAACCACTTTCGCACTTGTGTTTGTGCAGGAAACCACTTTTGCACTTGTATTAGTGTGGAAAAAACACTTTTTGCACTTGTGTTAGTGTTGAAAAACCACTTTTCGCACTTGTGTTGGTGCAGGAAACCACTATTGCACTTGTATTAGTGTGGAAAAAACACTTTTTGCACTTGTGATAGTGTTGAAAAACCACTTTCGCACTTGTGTTAGTGTTGAAAAACCACTTTTCGCACTTGTGTTGGTGCAGGAAACCACTTTTGCACTTGTATTATTGTGGAAAACCACTTTTCGCACTTGTGTTAGTGTTGAAAAACCACTTTTCGCACTTGTGTTAGTGTGGAAAAAACCACTTTTCGCACTTGTGTTAGTGTTGAAAAACCACTTTTCGCACTTGTGTTAGTGTTAAAAAACCACTTTTCGCACTTGTGTTGGTGCAGGAAACCACTATTGCACTTGTATTAGTGTGGAAAAAACACTTTTTGCACTTGTGATAGTGTTGAAAAACCACTTTCGCACTTGTGTTGGTGCAGGAAACCACTTTTGCACTTGTATTAGTGTGGAAAAACCACTTTTCGCACTTGTGTTAGTGTTGAAAAACCACTTTTCGCACTTGTGTTAGTGTGGAAAAACCACTTTTCGCACTTGTGTTAGTGTTGAAAAACCACTTTTCGCACTTGTGTTAGTGTTGAAAAACCACTTTTTGCACTTGTGTTGGTGCAGGAAACCACTATTGCACTTGTATTAGTGTGGAAAAAACACTTTTTGCACTTGTGATAGTGTTGAAAAACCACTTTTCACACTTGTGTTGGTGCAGGAAACCACTTTTGCACTTGTATTAGTGTGGAAAAACCACTTTTCGCACTTGTGTTATTGTTCAAAAACCACTTTTCGCACTTGTGTTTGTGTTGAAAAACCACGTTTCGCACTTGTGTTAGTGTTGAAAAACCACTTTTCACACTTGTGTTGGTGCAGGAAACCACTTTTGCACTTGTATTAGTGTGGAAAAAACACTTTTCGCACTTGTGATAGTGTTGAAAAACCACTTTTCGCACTTGTGTTAGTGTTGAAAAACCACTTTTCGCACTTGTGTTGGTGCAGGAAACCACTTTTGCACTTGTATTAGTGTGGAAAAAACACTTTTTGCACTTGTGATATTGTTGAAAAACCACTTTTCGCACTTGTGTTAGTGTTGAAAAACCACTTTTCGCACTTGTGTTGGTGCAGGAAACCACTTTTGCACTTGTATTAGTGTGGAAAAAACACTTTTTGCACTTGTGATAGTGTTGAAAAACCACTTTTCGCACTTTTGTTCATGCAGGAAACCACTTTTGCACTTGTATTAGTGTGGAAAAACCACTTTTCGCACTTGTGTTAGTGTTGAAAAACCACTTTTCGCACTTGTGTTGGTGCAGGAAACCACTTTTGCACTTGTATTAGTGTGGCAAAACCACTTTTCGCACTTGTGTTAGTGTTGAAAAACCACTTTTCGCACTTGTGTTAGTGTTGAAAAACCACTTTTCGCACTTGTGTTGGTGCAGGAAACCACTATTGCACTTGTATTAGTGTGGAAAAAACACTTTTTGCACATGTGATAGTGTTGAAAAACCACTTTCGCACTTGTGTTAGTGTTGAAAAACCACTTTTGCACTTGTATTAGTGTGGAAAAAACACTTTTCGCACTTGTATTAGTGTGGAAAAACCACTTTTCGCACTTGTGTTAGTGTTGAAAAACCACTTTTCGCACTGGTGTTTGTGCAGGAAACCACTTTTGCACTTGTATTAGTGTGGAAAAAACACTTTTTGCACTTGTGATAGTGTTGAAAAACCACTTTTCGCACTTGTGTTAGTGTTGAAAAATCACTTTTCGCACTTGTGTTGGTGCAGGAAACCACTTTTGCACTTGTATTAGTGTGGAAAAACCACTTTTCGCACTTGTGTTAGTGTTGAAAAACCACTTTTCGCACTTGTGTTGGTGCAGGAAACCACTTTTGCACTTGTATTAGTGTGGAAAAAACACTTTTTGCACTTGTGATAGTGTTGAAAAACCACTTTTCGCACTTGTGTTAGTGTTGAAAAACCACTTTTCGCACTTGTGTTAGTGTTGAAAAACCACTTTTCACACTTGTGTTGGTGCAGGAAACCACTTTTGCACTTGTATTAGTGTGGAAAAAACACTTTTCGCACTTGTGATAGTGTTGAAAAACCACTTTTCGCACTTGTGTTAGTGTTGAAAAACCACTTTTCGCACTTGTGTTGGTGCAGGAAACCACTTTTGCACTTGTATTAGTGTGGAAAAAACACTTTTTGCACTTGTGATATTGTTGAAAAACCACTTTTTGCACTTGTGTTAGTGTTGAAAAATCACTTTTCGCACTTGTGTTGGTGCAGGAAACCACTTTTGCACTTGTATTAGTGTGGAAAAACTACTTTTCACACTTGTGTTAGTGTTGAAAAACCACTTTTCGCACTTGTGTTGGTGCAGGAAACCACTTTTGCACGTGTATTAGTGTGGAAAAAACACTTTTTGCACTTGTGATAGTGTTGAAAAACCACTTTTCGCACTTGTGTTAGTGTTGAAAAACCACTTTTCGCACTTGTGTTAGTGTTGAAAAACCACTTTTCGCACTTGTGTTGGTGCAGGAAACCACTTTTGCACTTGTATTAGTGTGGAAAAACCACTTTTCGCACTTGTGTTAGTGTTGAAAAACCACTTTTCGCACTTGTGTTGGTGCAGGAAACCACTTTTGCACTTGTATTAGTGTGGAAAAAACACTTTTTGCACTTGTGATAGTGTTGAAAAACCACTTTTCGCACTTGTGTTAGTGTTGAAAAACCACTTTTCGCACTTGTGTTAGTGTTGAAAAACCACTTTTCACACTTGTGTTGGTGCAGGAAACCACTTTTGCACTTGTATTAGTGTGGAAAAAACACTTTTCGCACTTGTGATAGTGTTGAAAAACCACTTTTCGCACTTGTGTTAGTGTTGAAAAACCACTTTTCGCACTTGTGTTGGTGCAGGAAACCACTTTTGCACTTGTATTAGTGTGGAAAAAACACTTTTTGCACTTGTGATATTGTTGAAAAACCACTTTTCGCACTTGTGTTAGTGTTGAAAAATCACTTTTCGCACTTGTGTTGGTGCAGGAAACCACTTTTGCACTTGTATTAGTGTGGAAAAACTACTTTTCACACTTGTGTTAGTGTTGAAAAACCACTTTTCGCACTTGTGTTGGTGCAGGAAACCACTTTTGCACTTGTATTAGTGTGGAAAAAACACTTTTTGCACTTGTGATAGTGTTGAAAAACCACTTTTCGCACTTGTGTTAGTGTTGAAAAACCACTTTTCGCACTTGTGTTAGTGTTGAAAAACCACTTTTCACACTTGTGTTAGTGTTGAAAAACCACTTTTCGCACTTGTGTTGGTGCAGGAAACCACTTTTGCACTTGTATTAGTGTGGAAAAAACACTTTTTGCACTTGTGATAGTGTTGAAAAACCACTTTTCGCACTTTTGTTCATGCAGGAAACCACTTTTGCACTTGTATTAGTGTGGAAAAACCACTTTTCGCACTTGTGTTAGTGTTGAAAAACCACTTTTGCACTTGTATTAGTGTGGAAAAAACACTTTTTGCACTTGTATTAGTGTGGAAAAAACACTTTTTGCACTTGTGATATTGTTGAAAAACCACTTTTCGCACTTGTGTTAGTGTTGAAAAACCACTTTTCGCACTTGTGTTAGTGTTGAAAAACCACTTTTCGCACTTCTGTTGGTGCAGGAAACCACTTTTGCACTTGTATTAGTGTGGAAAAAACACTTTTTGCACTTGTGATAGTGTTGAAAAACCACTTTTCGCACTTTTGTTCATGCAGGAAACCACTTTTGCACTTGTATTAGTGTGGAAAAACCACTTTTCGCACTTGTGTTAGTGTTGAAAAACCACTTTTCGCACTTGTGTTGGTGCAGGAAACCACTTTTGCACTTGTATTCGTGTGGCAAAACCACTTTTCGCACTTGTGTTAGTGTTGAAAAACCACTTTTCGCACTTGTGTTAGTGATGAAAAACCACTTTTCGCACTTGTGTTGGTGCAGGAAACCACTATTGCACTTGTATTAGTGTTGAAAAACCACTTTCGCACTTGTGTTAGTGTTGAAAAACCACTTTTGCACTTGTATTAGTGTGGAAAAAACACTTTTCGCACTTGTATTAGTGTGGAAAAACCACTTTTCGCACTTGTGTTAGTGTTGAAAAACCACTTTTCGCACTTGTGTTAGTGTTGAAAAACCACTTTTCGCACTTGTGTTGGTGCAGGAAACCACTTTTCGCACTTGTATTAGTGTGGAAAAACCACTTTTCGTACTTGTGTTAGTGTTGAAAAAACACTTTTCGCACTTGTGTTAGTGTTGAAAAACCACGTTTCGCACTTGTGTTAGTGTTGAAAAAACACTTTTCGCACTTGTGTTTGTGCAGGAAACCACTTTTGCACTTGTATTAGTGTGGAAAAACCACTTTTCGCACTTGTGTTAGTGTTGAAAAAACACTTTTCGCACTTGTGTTAGTGTTGAAAAACCACGTTTCGCACTTGTGTTAGTGTTGAAAAACCACTTTTCGCACTTGTGTTTGTGCAGGAAACCACTTTTGCACTTGTATTAGTGTGGAAAAAACACTTTTTGCACTTGTGTTAGTGTTGAAAAACCACTTTTCGCACTTGTGTTGGTGCAGGAAACCACTATTGCACTTGTATTAGTGTGGAAAAAACACTTTTTGCACTTGTGATAGTGTTGAAAAACCACTTTCGCACTTGTGTTAGTGTTGAAAAACCACTTTTCGCACTTGTGTTGGTGCAGGAAACCACTTTTGCACTTGTATTATTGTGGAAAACCACTTTTCGCACTTGTGTTAGTGTTGAAAAACCACTTTTCGCACTTGTGTTAGTGTGGAAAAACCACTTTTCGCACTTGTGTTAGTGTTGAAAAACCACTTTTCGCACTTGTGTTAGTGTGGAAAAACCACTTTTCGCACTTGTGTTAGTGTTAAAAAACCACTTTTCGCACTTGTGTTGGTGCAGGAAACCACTTTTGCACTTGTATTATTGTGGAAAACCACTTTTCGCACTTGTGTTAGTGTTGAAAAACCACTTTTCGCACTTGTGTTAGTGTGGAAAAACCACTTTTCGCACTTGTGTTAGTGTTGAAAAACCACTTTTCGCACTTGTGTTAGTGTGGAAAAACCACTTTTCGCACTTGTGTTAGTGTTAAAAAACCACTTTTCGCACTTGTGTTGGTGCAGGAAACCACTATTGCACTTGTATTAGTGTGGAAAAAACACTTTTTGCACTTGTGATAGTGTTGAAAAACCACTTTCGCACTTGTGTTGGTGCTGGAAACCACTTTTGCACTTGTATTAGTGTGGAAAAACCACTTTTCGCACTTGTGTTAGTGTTGAAAAACCACTTTTCGCACTTGTGTTAGTGTGGAAAAACCACTTTTCGCACTTGTGTTAGTGTTGAAAAACCACTTTTCGCACTTGTGTTAGTGTTGAAAAACCACTTTTTGCACTTGTGTTGGTGCAGGAAACCACTATTGCACTTGTATTAGTGTGGAAAAAACACTTTTTGCACTTGTGATAGTGTTGAAAAACCACTTTTCACACTTGTGTTGGTGCAGGAAACCACTTTTGCACTTGTATTAGTGTGGAAAAACCACTTTTCGCACTTGTGTTATTGTTCAAAAACCACTTTTCGCACTTGTGTTTGTGTTGAAAAACCACGTTTCGCACTTGTGTTAGTGTTGAAAAACCACTTTTCACACTTGTGTTGGTGCAGGAAACCACTTTTGCACTTGTATTAGTGTGGAAAAAACACTTTTCGCACTTGTGATAGTGTTGAAAAACCACTTTTCGCACTTGTGTTAGTGTTGAAAAACCACTTTTCGCACTTGTGTTGGTGCAGGAAACCACTTTTGCACTTGTATTAGTGTGGAAAAAACACTTTTTGCACTTGTGATATTGTTGAAAAACCACTTTTCGCACTTGTGTTAGTGTTGAAAAACCACTTTTCGCACTTGTGTTAGTGTTGAAAAACCACTTTTCGCACTTGTGTTGGTGCAGGAAACCACTTTTGCACTTGTATTAGTGTGGAAAAAACACTTTTTGCACTTGTGATAGTGTTGAAAAACCACTTTTCGCACTTTTGTTCATGCAGGAAACCACTTTTGCACTTGTATTAGTGTGGAAAAACCACTTTTCGCACTTGTGTTAGTGTTGAAAAACCACTTTTCGCACTTGTGTTGGTGCAGGAAACCACTTTTGCACTTGTATTAGTGTGGCAAAACCACTTTTCGCACTTGTGTTAGTGTTGAAAAACCACTTTTCGCACTTGTGTTAGTGTTGAAAAACCACTTTTCGCACTTGTGTTGGTGCAGGAAACCACTATTGCACTTGTATTAGTGTGGAAAAAACACTTTTTGCACTTGTGATAGTGTTGAAAAACCACTTTCGCACTTGTGTTAGTGTTGAAAAACCACTTTTGCACTTGTATTAGTGTGGAAAAAACACTTTTCGCACTTGTATTAGTGTGGAAAAACCACTTTTCGCACTTGTGTTAGTGTTGAAAAACCACTTTTCGCACTTGTGTTAGTGTTGAAAAACCACTTTTCGCACTTGTGTTGGTGCAGGAAACCACTTTTCGCACTTGTATTAGTGTGGAAAAACCACTTTTCGCACTTGTGTTAGTGTTGAAAAAACACTTTTCGCACTTGTGTTAGTGTTGAAAAACCACGTTTCGCACTTGTGTTAGTGTTGAAAAACCACTTTTCGCACTTGTGTTTGTGCAGGAAACCACTTTTGCACTTGTATTAGTGTGGAAAAACCACTTTTCTCACTTGTGTTAGTGTTGAAAAAACACTTTTCGCACTTGTGTTAGTGTTGAAAAACCACGTTTCGCACTTGTGTTAGTGTTGAAAAACCACTTTTCGCACTTGTGTTTGTGCAGGAAACCACTTTTGCACTTGTATTAGTGTGGAAAAAACACTTTTTGCACTTGTGATAGTGTTGAAAAACCACTTTTCGCACTTGTGTTAGTGTTGAAAAATCACTTTTCGCACTTGTGTTGGTGCAGGAAACCACTTTTGCACTTGTATTAGTGTGGAAAAACCACTTTTCGCACTTGTGTTAGTGTTGAAAAACCACTTTTCGCACTTGTGTTGGTGCAGGAAACCACTTTTGCACTTGTATTAGTGTGGAAAAAACACTTTTTGCACTTGTGATAGTGTTGAAAAACCACTTTTCGCACTTGTGTTAGTGTTGAAAAACCACTTTTCGCACTTGTGTTAGTGTTGAAAAACCACTTTTCACACTTGTGTTGGTGCAGGAAACCACTTTTGCACTTGTAGTAGTGTGGAAAAAACACTTTTCGCACTTGTGATAGTGTTGAAAAACCACTTTTCGCACTTGTGTTATTGTTGAAAAACCACTTTTCGCACTTGTGTTGGTGCAGGAAACCACTTTTGCACTTGTATTAGTGTGGAAAAAACACTTTTTGCACTTGTGATATTGTTGAAAAACCACTTTTCGCACTTGTGTTAGTGTTGAAAAACCACTTTTCGCACTTGTGTTAGTGTTGAAAAACCACTTTTCGCACTTGTGTTGGTGCAGGAAACCACTTTTGCACTTGTATTAGTGTGGAAAAAACACTTTTTGCACTTGTGATAGTGTTGAAAAACCACTTTTCGCACTTGTGTTCATGCAGGAAACCACTTTTGCACTTGTATTAGTGTGGAAAAACCACTTTTCGCACTTGTGTTAGTGTTGAAAAACCACTTTTCGCACTTGTGTTGGTGCAGGAAACCACTTTTGCACTTGTATTAGTGTGGCAAAACCACTTTTCGCACTTGTGTTAGTGTTGAAAAACCACTTTTCGCACTTGTGTTAGTGTTGAAAAACCACTTTTCGCACTTGTGTTGGTGCAGGAAACCACTATTGCACTTGTATTAGTGTGGAAAAAACACTTTTTGCACTTGTGATAGTGTTGAAAAACCACTTTCGCACTTGTGTTAGTGTTGAAAAACCACTTTTGCACTTGTATTAGTGTGGAAAAAACACTTTTCGCACTTGTATTAGTGTGGAAAAACCACTTTTCGCACTTGTGTTAGTGTTGAAAAACCACTTTTCGCACTTGTGTTAGTGTTGAAAAACCACTTTTCGCACTTGTGTTGGTGCAGGAAACCACTTTTCGCACTTGTATTAGTGTGGAAAAACCACTTTTCGCACTTGTGTTAGTGTTGAAAAAACACTTTTCGCACTTGTGTTAGTGTTGAAAAACCACGTTTCGCACTTGTGTTAGTGTTGAAAAACCACTTTTCGCACTTGTGTTTGTGCAGGAAACCACTTTTGCACTTGTATTAGTGTGGAAAAACCACTTTTCGCACTTGTGTTGGTGTTGAACAAACACTTTTCGCACTTGTGTTAGTGTTGAAAAACCACGTTTCGCACTTGTGTTAGTGTTGAAAAACCACTTTTCGCACTTGTGTTTGTGCAGGAAACCACTTTTGCTTCTTGTATTAGTGTGGGAAAAACACTTGTTGCACTTGTGATAGTGTTGAAAAACCACTTTTCGCACTTGTGTTAGTGTTGAAAAATCACTTTTCGCACTTGTGTTGGTGCAGGAAACCACTTTTGCACTTGTATTAGTGTGGAAAAAACACTTTTTGCACTTGTGATAGTGTTGAAAAACCACTTTTCGCACTTGTGTTAGTGTTGAAAAACCACTTTTCGCACTTGTGTTGGTGCAGGAAACCACTTTTGCACTTGTATTAGTGTGGAAAAACCACTTTTCGCACATGTGTTAGTGTTGAAAAACCACTTTACGCACTTGTGTTAGTGTTGAAAAACCACTTTTCGCACTTGTGTTAGTGTTGAAAAACCACTTTTCGCACTTGTGTTGGTGCAGGAAACCACTTTTGCACTTGTATTAGTGTGGAAAAAACACTTTTCGCACTTGTGATAGTGTTGAAAAACTACTTTTCGCACTTGTGTTAGTGTTGAAAAACCACTTTTCGCACTTGTGTTGGTGCAGGAAACCACTTTTGCACTTGTATTAGTGTGGAAAAAACACTTTTTGCACTTGTGATAGTGTTGAAAAACCACTTTTCGCACTTGTGTTAGTGTTGAAAAACCACTTTTCGCACTTGTGTTGGTGCAGGAAACCACTTTTGCACTTGTATTAGTGTGGAAAAACCACTTTTTGCACTTGTGTTAGTGTTGAAAAACCACTTTACGCACTTGTGTTAGTGTTGAAAAACCACTTTTCGCACTTGTGTTAGTGTTGAAAAACCACTTTTCGCACTTGTGTTGGTGCAGGAAACCACTTTTGCACTTGTATTAGTGTGGAAAAAACACTTTTCGCACTTGTGATAGTGTTGAAAAACCACTTTTCGCACTTGTGTTAGTGTTGAAAAAACACTTTTCGCACTTGTGTTGGTGCAGGAAACCACTTTTGCACTTGTATTAGTGTGGAAAAAACACTTTTTGCACTTGTGATAGTGTTGAAAAACCACTTTTCGCACTTGTGTTAGTGTTGAAAAACCACTTTTTGCACTTGTGTTAGTGTTGAAAAACCACTTTTCGCACTTGTGTTGGTGCAGGAAACCACTTTTGCACTTGTATTAGTGTGGAAAAACCACTTTTCGCACATGTGTTAGTGTTGAAAAACCACTTTACGCACTTGTGTTAGTGTTGAAAAACCACTTTTCGCACTTGTGTTAGTGTTGAAAAACCACTTTTCGCACTTGTGTTGGTGCAGGAAACCACTTTTGCACTTGTATTAGTGTGGAAAAAACACTTTTCGCACTTGTGATAGTGTTGAAAAACCACTTTTCGCACTTGTGTTAGTGTTGAAAAACCACTTTTCGCATCTGTGTTTGTGCAGGAAACCACTTTTGCACTTGTATTAGTGTGGAAAAAACACTTTTTGCACTTGTGATATTGTTGAAAAACCACTTTTCGCACTTGTGTTAGTGTTGAAAAACCACTTTTCGCACTTGTGTTAGTGTTGAAAAAACACTTTTCGCACTTGTGTTGGTGCAGGAAACCACTTTTGCACTTGTATTAGTGTGGAAAAAACACTTTTTGCACTTGTGATAGTGTTGAAAAACCACTTTTCGCACTTGTGTTTATGCAGGAAACCACTTTTGCACTTGTATTAGTGTGGAAAACCACTTTTCGCACTTGTGTTAGTGTTGAAAAACCACTTTTCGCACTTGTGTTGGTGCAGGAAACCACTTTTGCACTTGTATTAGTGTGGCAAAACCACTTTTCGCACTTGTGTTAGTGTTGAAAAACCACTTTTCGCACTTGTGTTAGTGTTGAAAAACCACTTTTCGCACTTGTGTTGGTGCAGGAAACCACTTTTGCACTTGTATTAGTGTGGAAAAAACACTTTTTGCACTTGTGATATTGTTGAAAAACCACTTTTCGCACTTGTGTTAGTGTTGAAAAACCACTTTTCGCACTTGTGTTAGTGTTGAAAAACCACTTTTCGCACTTGTGTTGGTGCAGGAAACCACTTTTGCACTTGTATTTGTGTGGAAAAAACACTTTTTGCACTTGTGATAGTGTTGAAAAACCACTTTTTGCACTTGTGTTGGTGCAGGAAACCACTTTTGCACTTGTATTAGTGTGGAAAAAACACTTTTCGCACTTGTATTAGTGTGGAAAAACCACTTTTCGCACTTGTGTTAGTGTTGAAAAACCACTTTTCGCACTTGTGTTAGTGTTGAAAAACCACTTTTCGCACTTGTGTTGGTGCAGGAAACCACTTTTCGCACTTGTATTAGTGTGGAAAAACCACTTTTCGCACTTGTGTTAGTGTTGAAAAAACACTTTTCGCACTTGTGTTAGTGTTGAAAAACCACGTTTCGCACTTGTGTTAGTGTTGAAAAACCACTTTTCGCACTTGTGTTTGTGCAGGAAACCACTTTTGCACTTGTATTAGTGTGGAAAAACCACTTTTCACACTTGTGTTGGTGTTGAAAAAACACTTTTCGCACTTGTGTTAGTGTTGAAAAACCACGTTTCGCACTTGTGTTAGTGTTGAAAAACCACTTTTCGCACTTGTGTTTGTGCAGGAAACCACTTTTGCACTTGTATTAGTGTGGGAAAAACACTTGTTGCACTTGTGATAGTGTTGAAAAACCACTTTTCGCACTTGTGTTAGTGTTGAAAAATCACTTTTCGCACTTGTGTTGGTGCAGGAAACCACTTTTGCACTTGTATTAGTGTGGAAAAAACACTTTTTGCACTTGTGATAGTGTTGAAAAACCACTTTTCGCACTTGTGTTAGTGTTGAAAAACCACTTTTCGCACTTGTGTTGGTGCAGGAAACCACTTTTCGCACTTGTGTTGGTGCAGGAAACCACTTTTGCACTTGTATTAGTGTGGAAAAACCACTTTTTGCACTTGTGTTAGTGTTGAAAAACCACTTTACGCACTTGTGTTAGTGTTGAAAAACCACTTTTCGCACTTGTGTTAGTGTTGAAAAACCACTTTTCGCACTTGTGTTGGTGCAGGAAACCACTTTTGCACTTGTATTAGTGTGGAAAAAACACTTTTCGCACTTGTGATAGTGTTGAAAAACCACTTTTCGCACTTGTGTTAGTGTTGAAAAAACACTTTTCGCACTTGTGTTGGTGCAAGAAACCACTTTTGCACTTGTATTAGTGTGGAAAAAACACTTTTTGCACTTGTGATAGTGTTGAAAAACCACTTTTCGCACTTGTGTTAGTGTTGAAAAACCACTTTTCGCACTTGTGTTGGTGCAGGAAACCACTTTTGCACTTGTATTAGTGTGGAAAAACCACTTTTCGCACATGTGTTAGTGTTGAAAAAACCACTTTACGCACTTGTGTTAGTGTTGAAAAACCACTTTTCGCACTTGTGTTAGTGTTGAAAAAACCACTTTTCGCACTTGTGTTTGTGCAGGAAACCACTTTTGCACTTGTATTAGTGTGGAAAAAACACTTTTCGCACTTGTGATAGTGTTGAAAAACCACTTTTCGCACTTGTGTTAGTGTTGAAAAACCACTTTTCGCATCTGTGTTTGTGCAGGAAACCACTTTTGCACTTGTATTAGTGTGGAAAAAACACTTTTTGCACTTGTGATATTGTTGAAAAACCACTTTTCGCACTTGTGTTAGTGTTGAAAAACCACTTTTCGCACTTGTGTTAGTGTTGAAAAAACACTTTTCGCACTTGTGTTGGTGCAGGAAACCACTTTTGCACTTGTATTAGTGTGGAAAAAACACTTTTTGCACTTGTGATAGTGTTGAAAAACCACTTTTCGCACTTGTGTTTATGCAGGAAACCACTTTTGCACTTGTATTAGTGTGGAAAAACCACTTTTCGCACTTGTGTTAGTGTTGAAAAACCACTCTTCGCACTTGTGTTGGTGCAGGAAACCACTTTTGCACTTGTATTAGTGTGGCAAAACCACTTTTCGCACTTGTGTTAGTGTTGAAAAACCACTTTTCGCACTTGTGTTAGTGTTGAAAAACCACTTTTCGCACTTGTGTTGGTGCAGGAAACCACTTTTGCACTTGTATTAGTGTGGAAAAAACACTTTTTGCACTTGTGATATTGTTGAAAAACCACTTTTCGCACTTGTGTTAGTGTTGAAAAACCACTTTTCGCACTTGTGTTAGTGTTGAAAAACCACTTTTCGCACTTGTGTTGGTGCAGGAAACCACTTTTGCACTTGTATTTGTGTGGAAAAAAACACTTTTTGCACTTGTGATAGTGTTGAAAAACCACTTTTTGCACTTGTGTTGGTGCAGGAAACCACTTTTGCACTTGTATTAGTGTGGAAAAAACACTTTTTGCACTTGTGATAGTGTTGAAAAACCACTTTTCGCACTTGTGTTAGTGTGGAAAAACCACTTTTCGCACTTGTGTTAGTGTTGAAAAACCACTTTTCGCACTTGTGTTAGTGTTGAAAAACCACTTTTCGCACTTGTGTTGGTGCAGGAAACCACTATTGCCCTTGTATTAGTGTGAAAAAACACTTTTTGCACTTGTGATAGTGTTGAAAAACCACTTTCGCACTTGTGTTAGTGTTGAAAAACCACTTTTCGCACTTGTGTTGGTGCAGGAAACCACTTTTGCACTTGTAGTATTGTGGAAAAACCACTTTTCGCACTTGTGTTAGTGTTGAAAAACCACTTTTCGCACTTGTGTTAGTGTGGAAA